>NC_052672.1:3256748-3464248 GCF_016802725.1 Solenopsis invicta
GCATATGTCAACTCTTTTAAGCATTGTTTCATACTTCAAAACATGAAAAAAAAACATTTCATTTAATATGTAACACATGTTTATGAGAGAAAGAATTGTTGCTTATAGCAAACGGTGTTAAAAAATCCATCCTTACAGCCTACAAGTGCTCTAAGATCTTATATTTCTTATATATATATATATATATATATATATATATATATAAGGGAAATATAAATTACATTTTTATATGAGAAAGCCTTACAAGCCTTACTCTGCAGAAAAATATCTTGCAGCATTTACGTATTGAGGATTGGACATATATAAATTGAAGATGTGTTCACTCTTGCATATTAAGATATGTTTTATACATATCTAAATGTTTGCGCATATAGGTATGATAAGTATATTTGTACATTTCCTGGCTTTCTGATATAAAAATTACAAAATGTATCTGTTTGGGCATGTGTACTTGGATATATTCGTATTTACGTGTGTATGTATAGATTTTCTACTTGTAAATGATAATATTGGAAAACTAATTTAAATGTTAAAAAGCTTTCTTGCATGTCACAATTCAGTAAATTGTAATGGTTGTAAAAAGAGAGGTAATTTTTATCATAGACAAGGGCTGTGAAAAGTTTTGTGAATGAACACATAACATTGGAAAGAAAAATTATTTGCATGATTCTGTTATATGCGTCATTTTTTATGTCATCGGAGAAATTTTATTTCTTTCTAACAAATTGTTTTATTTTGACGGTAATGAGAGTAAACGTTATTTTGATACTTTTAAAAAATAAAAAAGTTACAAAATTACTATTAAATGTCTTATAAAAAGAATTATTATTTGCATCATCAGTTTGCATAAATGTCAAACGATAACTTTTCAAAATATTTGACATGATAATTTCCTAATTCTTCCAGTATTTTAAAGCATCAAAACAATGTTTACTCTCACTGTCACCAAAATAAAACAATTTGTCAGAATAAAATTATATTTCTCTGAAGACTGTATAGAAGTTGAAGTAATAAAATTACATAGTTTTTTTTTCACAGCGTTATCTACGTATTTATTCACAAAACTTTTCCAACAACCCTCATATGTAATTTCTTAATTTATTCTTGACAATAATTCAATACAAATATTACTTAAATTTTTATTAATAGTGAGCATTTTGCTTATTTGTTGAAATTCGTAAAATAGTTGAGCTATTATTGAATAATCTTGAAATTATAAAGCCTGAAATATTGTTACATAGAATATGTATACTAGAATTTTATTAAAAATTAAACCTAAGATATGAAACGAATTATTAGAAACTTTCAAATATGACATGCCCGATGGTTTTTTTTACAGAATAAAACGATCTATTTTTGGTACAAGGAATGATTCAATTTGCATGCCACTTAATGACATACATACGTATGTACGTATTTATACATGTTACACAAGTAGGAAATTCTTAATTCTTAAATTTGTACCATACAGTTACTTATTAATATCATTGAAACGATAATAAATATTGAAAAAAATTTTCATCGCTCTTACATATATTTAGTGCAAGAACAATATAAAGGATTATTCATTGGAGAGTTGTAGTAACAATGCATAAAATTCCAATCTGTGTGTGTGTGTGTGTTTATTATGACTCGAATTTTATCCCTCCCTTTTTTATAAAAATAGAGAAATTATTAATAGAGAAGAGCTGCTGTTAAAACAGAACACATTCTCTGTTGTGTGTTCAATACACTTGTAATACATAGTATAAATGAATAAATTACGATTTCCACAAATCTTTTGCCCATTATATTACTGTTAGTAATTTTATAAAAAATTGAACACACGCACTGACTTTGTTCTTTAATGCTATAAAGATTGTGGTACCTAATTGTAAAAACACAATTATAATACTTTGAAATGCATAAGTAATATACATTTTTTTAAAAGAAAGTATTTTTGCTTTTAGGTTTCAAAATTTTAAAAAATTTAAATCAGTTATTTTTCAAGTATTTTTTAATAGTTTGAATCGAGAAAGAGTAAAAAGGTAAGGTCAGTATTCTAGTAATATGTTCTTAAAACTAGTTTCTTTTAAGATCATTTTAAAAGAATGCTTAAAGCCATAAATTTTACCAATTAAACAATGACATATGATTTATAATACATATGTACGATTTTTTAAATATACCTCGCTACATTTTCCTACCGCACGCACACATATGGATAAATTAGAGTATACGCCTGTAAAAATTTCTGCTATCTTCTTAAAAACTGAAATTTAGATTTTATAAAAACACAACGGACACCAATAACCATTAATCATCCTACAAATGTCTAAATGTATTAATAGAGAAGAAATTTTGGTTACTTTTAGAAGTCTACGCGAATTCTATGTATGAGACATGATATTCTACTACTCCAGGTTTATTCCACGACTGCCACCCTTCCTCTAAATAAATATAATTTTACAGATAAAAATAAATTAAAAAATCAATATTAAATAAACATTAAATTAATATTATAAAGAAACATTTAAAAAATGTTTATTGAAATAATTTCCTGACATGAGAGTATTTCATAAAAAATAAATACTAGAAAAATATTAAACGCTAAAAATTCAATTGAATAACAAATAAATATTTACAAAATGTTAAATGTTAAAAAAATGGTTTCTAAAATTATTTCTCAAAAGAATAATTATAATAACAAATAAATATTTACAAAATATTAAATACCTTTAAAAAATATTAACTAAAGTCATTTTCTGAAATAAACAATTCATAAATACTTCAAAAATTTTAAATAAACGTAAACGAAAAGTTAATTAAAATCAAGTAACTTTTTTTACGTTTATTTTTTCTTTTATGTTTAATTGAGGTCAAATGAATGATTAACGAAGTCTAAGTATTGAAAAAATATTAAACAAACATTATATATAACGTTTATTTAATATTTTTACATTTGTATACAAATGTTTACTGAAATAATTTTTTGAAATTAATAATTATTAATTAATGACATATATATTTACAAAATGTTAAACAAATGTTTGAAAAATGTTTACTAAAATAATTTCCTCAAATAAATAATTCATGAAAAATACGTAAACAATATTAAATAAACATTTAAAAAACGTTTTTAAAAAATTATTTTAAATTAATATTTAATGAAAAAAATATTAATTAAATGTTAAATATTTTTTTCCAGAATAAGTTGGGGAAATGGATATTATTTTAAAAAAACAAACATTTAAAAATCACTTAAAAAACATTGTCTGCTGCTTGGATACAAGAGTTAAAAAATCACGTTTGACTGTCTCTAGTTAAAAATGTGACATACTCATCGACATATAGAATAGACTGCTAATGACAGTGGTGAGGTAGAAAGACGGGTATAATGAGAGGCAGACAATTGAAAAGATTGAAAGAACGTTCTCTGGCTAAGCCTAATTGATTGATGGATTGGTGTTGTTGCTCCACTGGAGGTAAGGTGGGTGCTAACAACATCCCACACAAATATTATTACTTTTAATTCTTTCATTAGTTTATTATGTTATATTTAAATTCACATTAGTTAAAATCTTAAAAGCAAGAAAAATGCAAAAAAATAAACTTAAGACTTGTAGATAATACTTAATTTTACTTTTCCAAAACAAAATTTTTAATTCTTCATTGCCTGGGGTGCTGTGGCACTCCACATCTACCTACTTACAAGTTAAAATTAAAATTAAAATTAAATTTGCTAACAATTTAGGAAAAAATAAAGAAATTTAAGTACATGTATCCAGCAAAACATTTTGATTTGTTAAATGTTGTCAACAGTTGTCAAGTAGGAAACAAATGCCAGCAGAGCGATAATACCAAAGCTAGGACCTACTATGTCCTCAGTTGGTCTCCAATGCGAATCAAATCTGAAGAACATATTCCGCAAGCAAATTGACAATACCAGAACAGATTTGACAACAATGTGACAACAAATTGTAAACAGTTGTTTATCTCAAAGTGCCTACAAATTCATATCAAATGCAGATCAGATCTGTCACTAAATATCAATGCTTATATTGATTTTTATATAATTAAAAATTGTACTATTAAAATATCCATTTATTTTTATCTTTAAACTCAAATTTTTACCTTCAAAATCATTTCATTAGAATGTGTAAGTGAACAATCTCATATTGCTATACTTTTTATTTCATTGTGTGCAGTCTTTTTTTATTTACAAGTCACATCTATCAGAGATGCCACGTACTACTTCCAGATGAAATTTAATGAAAACAAATCATTTGAGTTTTTGCTATCAATCTGTTATTAATACATTTGATAGATTTGCTCCTTGTTGACTGCTAATCTCTCATTTTTTGCTGTGGTATTTTAAACATTAAATGATGATGTAGTTTTGCAAAATATTTGCTAATACTATCTGCAATAATAAATTGCTTGCCATTTGCCATCAATGTTTTACATCTGTTTATTGTTAGTTGCTACTGTCATATGTTTCGTCTATAGAGATTGTATATTGAGGGAAGTTTACTAATTAAAAAAAAGTTTGGAAATAAAGCACGTTTTCCATTTAAGGCTTTTAGGCTAACATAATTTGTTGCCAACATTTGGAATTGCAAAAATGTATAATATATATGTATAATGTGTGTGTACATATAACACATATATGACATTTTATGTATACACAAAATGTAATATTGCAAAAGAATTTTGCAAATGTGTATATATATATATAAATTATGTTTGCAAAATTTTTTGCAATATCACATAAACCATTACATTATAAATTTTAAAAATATAACACGTGTATCAATATAAAACTTCAAAAATGTTTATGTGTACAAAAATCATATATTCAAATATACAAACTAGAAAAGTCTTATTATTAATGTCTTTCTTAAAATTTATATTTATAGCAATTTCAAGAAGTTGAAGAAACATCAGTCCCTCGTAACATTATATTTTTGCTCTGAAGATCCTTTTTAGCTTCTTCTATTTGCTAAAAAACAAAACGAGGACAGTATTATATAAAGATATTGCTTTCACAATTAAATCTTAGATAAAAGAGAAACTAACTTGCTGAAGTTCCATGGCAGCACTTTCACAGGTGTTAAAAGTGAATACTCTATACAAAATGACAATAGCTGCGTATAATCCAAAGAAAAATAAGAAAATAATTGGAAAAAAGAGTATAATTTCATGCCATTCTTTGATAAAAGTAGAATCGCTTGTAAGTGTGGCAAACCATGCACCAAAAATCACAATCGCACATGACAGCCACTCAAGCAGTTTCGTCATCTGTAAAAAAAATGTAATAAAACCAAATTATTTTTATTGAAATAGAATAAAATACTTATTAAGGAATAATTCTTTAAAATCATATAAATACATTTTAAAATAATATATGCATAAATTTTATGTTACGATATTCGATATATAATAGAAAATTATATATTAATTTTATTGAAAGTCTTATATCATTTTTAAATGTAATTATTAAAATATTTTAACACTTTTTTTATACATACTGCTCCAACCTCAAAAATATAACACATGCACGCACCATGAAGACAGAATATTCAGATCTACCTTGATCTACCTCCCTTATACGTAATCCTTGTTAAGCTGCGTTCGAAAATCTTACTTGTATTGCTAATCCATACAGATTCGGTTACACAATTCACGGTTAGCTCGAGTTAACCAGTTAACCTAAAGCTAAATATATAGCTAAATATATAAATATTAGCTACAAATATATATTTGAGCGTAGGAGAGATAAACAACAAAGATACTTATAGTGTTTTTGAGTGCAGTTGAGGGTTTTAACCCAGGTTTGACGCTATTTGCCGGAATCGTCCAATTAGAACGTCCAATCGTCCGTTCTAAGTAGACAATTCCGACAAATGGCGTCAAACCTGAGTTAAAACTCAACTGCACTCGAAAACACTATAAGTACAAAAAGTGCAAGCAACACGAACAGATGGCCTATGGTTGTTATAAACACAGTTTTGGAACGCAGCCTGTGTCCATGTTAGTTCATTTCCTGTGATTTCCTTGGATTTCCTGTCTCTTCCTGTGCGCTTGAACCACGTGCTTCACCGGCAACAAAATATTTTATTTTTTTATCGAAATTTCTTTGTTAATCGAGTGCTCTTGAATATAAATGTTCTTGGTCGATTGTCATAGTTACTAAATAATAAAAAGCATAATGGTATTGCTGTGCTGACTGCTGCGAATTGTTGCATGGTCGTGATCTCAAACTGAGAGAAAAAAAGATATGCGCCAAGTGCACGAAATAGATAGTTATAAAAATATAACAAATAAGGAAAAAATACAGAAAATGAAACGAAAGGATTCAGATTCACAAGTTGTATATAAGCAGAAACATGTGAGTTCCGAGATTGAGACAACAGAATTGGATCTAAAGGAGCTGTCAAAAAAGCAAATTTTACAATGTATTTCCGCGATTTTCCACTTAACGCAAGAACAATTAAAAGAAACTAGCAGCCTTCTCGCTGAAGAAGCTCAGCCGATATTTATGCAAGTGACTAGCATCAGAGTCCCAGAGATGCCTCGCAAACAAATGAGGATGTGAGTGAATTTATGAACTTTAATAGATTTTTATTTCTTTACACACAGAAAAATATATAAATTACTTATCAAGTATTATTTAATTCAAGTATTTTGTAGACATTATATATATATATATATATATATATCTGCAAATCTGTTATAAGTTTGTTTTTTTCTTGATTACATAGCTCTTAACAGAGCTCTAGTCTATTTGACCAAAACCTTAATCATATTATTTATTATTTTGTTTCTGTGAGGTGTACATTATAATTCAAAGACTATTAGTAATTCAAAGCATTAATTGATTGCATCAGTAACCTTCAAAAAGTTCCCAATAGGCAAGATACATTTAAACACACTTATGACAAAGAAAAATATCATAAATATTAAGATTAAAATTATATTTTGAATTCTAGTAGTTTAATGCTTAATTCAATGCTTTGATCAAAAATATTTAGTTAAAAATTCAATTTGCATAATATTCTACTTTAGCAAAATTTTATAATATTGTATATTCAAAAGAATATAAATTTTTCTTGCATGCCATACACTTGTCAGCGCATAGGCGATCTCTTCTACATATGTATGTAAATATTTTTTTTAGCATGTGATGACTTTTAAATTTGTGATTATTTGTGTATATTTTAAGCCTATGGTCTGATCTTATCATTGCTGATTAATTTGATTGGTTGGCTGATTAGTTAGATAGATTAAATTTAACCAGAGTCACCTGCAAAACTTCAAATTAATCATATTATTTTGTTTTTCTTGTCTGTTTTTTACAAATTATAATTTATACAAAATATAATATCTCACATTAATAATTAAGTTATTTTTTAAATTAAAATTAAAAAATTAGATTAGTATGACTAGTTTTTAATGTTACAGTGGCAATTTACACATTTAATTGACCAATTAGATTAAAGTTTGTAAGATTATTTTATTATTAAAAAAATATCCTTTATTAAAGAGATAATCATTGATTATCTCTTACTTGGAAGAAAAGTAAATTGAATAATCACTTATCAATAGAATTGATATTTTTTTGTGTGTATAATTAAAACTTAACATGATTATATTTTGTAATTACCAATGGATCCTTATGAGATTTTTTGATTATAAATCGTATAATGATGATACTTTGTGTGTAAAACATTATGTTTCTGTCCGATTTTTGTTTAAAATTTTTATTTTTTATTTACAGATTGTTACCATACTCAATAGTAGCTCCAGATGATGAAGTAGCTTTGTTTGTTTGCGATTTGCAAAAAGGAAGGAGAAAGGATTACGAACCAACAGTGGAACATTATAGAAATCTATTGAACAAACATGGGTGCACTCGTGTGAATGAGATAATACCTATAAATCGCATGAAAACTGAATTTGACCAATATGAACTGAAGAAGAAGCTTCTAGGCAGTTACGATCATTTTCTTGTCGATGGTCGCATCGCCGGTCATCTGTCTCATTTGTTGGGAAAGCATTTTTTCAAGAAAAGAAAGCTACCGACTTCGATTAGAATGGAAAGTAAAGACTTGAAGCATGAGATTGATTATGCATTGAGAAAAACTAGTATGCAGCTTCATTCTCATGGTGATACTCACTTGATGCAAATAGGGAATACAGCCATGGACCAGAAAAAAGTTTTGAAAAATATACTGGTTGCCTGTAAAAAATTGGCCAAACAATATCCTGGTGGTTGGACAAACATACGAGCTCTCCGACTGAAAGGAACAACCACCTTATCATTGCCTTTTTATATGACATTAAGTAAGTTATTGAAAAATGATTATTCAATTTGTCAACGAGATAGTTCTCTTAAACAGATTTATGCATTTCAGAAAATAAAAATACAGTTGATTCAAGTATGATTGCAATACAGCCAAAGAGACCAAAAGCTTATCGTGATGTGGAAGGAGAGCTTTCGACATTCGTACGTAATGTCACAGTCACGGTTAAACCTGAAGGCACAGTTATTGTTAAGAAACATAAAAAGAAACAATCGAGTAAAAAAATCGTAAAGAATGAAAAGAATTGAGACAATATTATATTATTGTGTAATTTAAAATCTTTGTAAAGAGAAAGAATTCCAAAAATTCTAAAATATACAATTCCTAAATATAGTTATATATATTATCTAACTTTATCTAATCTTTAATATTAATTTAATTAACATTAAATATTTCTCGTTCAATCATTGTATCTTCGACATTAATAATATAAATGTATTATTACTTAACAATTGTAGCTCCATTTTTTCAAATTTGATGAACAGAATCGTGTTTTACTGATAACTTCTTTATCTGTATTCTCTCATTGATCGATTTTAAAATTTATAGTTATTTGGCTTTTTTTAATTTTAATTATAATTTTGCTTATTTTTATTTTTTATTTCGTAATCTTTATCCTTTATCTTTTATTACATACATGATATTGAATGCTATATATATATATATATATATATATATATATATATATATATACTCTGATAGAACAAATTTCTAAAAAAGGTAAAAATATATTACGAAATACTACAAATAATTGTCAAAATCTATTAAATTTAAAAAAATTCTACAAGAATGTACATAAAAATGTTTGAAATACTTCTTAATATTTGCAATTTTTTTAGTATGTTATTTCTACAAAATTTTTAGTAAAATTATATCAACAACTAACACATACCCCGCTTTTTTGCTCAAAAAGTCACTCATCAAATTCTTTAAAAGATCATACAGAAATTGCTACTTTGATACATAATACCGAGTACTTGATACACATACTAACTAGTAATTTTCTATTAAATTATCTTAATTTCAGCAATGAATTTAAAGAATAGTGTACTAAGCTGGTACAATATGAATTAAGATAATTAAATATATGTATCATGTATACACGCATCGTCGAAACTAAAGATAATTTAATAGAAAGTTACGAGTTAGTACGCGTATCAAGTGCTCGGTGTAAACCAAGTCAATATGTGAAAAATTAGGGTAATTATGTAGTATAGGGGACTCAGCTTCAATCATCCCAATGACTACATACAACATCCCAATAATTACGTACAATGTACAGGTTTTAGAGAATAACGAGACACCGAAAATATAACGATATATTATACATCTGCAATGCCACAAAATAAACTTTTATCCATAAGATACGCGTGGAATAACATCCGATTGGTTAGACTTCGCAGTTTAATGCACATTTGAATGACAAATAATTAACATACTAGAACGACAGCCTTTTATCTACTGCACTGTCTAAAAAAATTAGACGAGCACACAAAACACTCCACCCTATCCTACTAATGTAACTTTCAAGCCTCATGACTCGGAAAGTAGATATGTAATGATAATTTCATTATGTGATTTGAAAAGCTCCTAATACAAGTTATTAAATTTTGGAATAAAAAACTTTATTTGATCTTGACCTGGCGACACCGCCCAAGGTCAAACTAATAGGATCTTTTTAAACCCTATAACTTTTGTCTGAGACATTTCTTTCGGAAACGTTTAGTTCCGAAATATTAAGGAGTTTCAGAACACCCTGTACATTCATGCGCGTACGACACGCGTGTGAATAAAGGGATGAAATAGGAAATGATAAAAAAAAGATAAAATGTCATATTCTTGAGTTTTTATTTAGATTTTGACAAAGCTTTACTATTTTGAATGTGATTTTCAATACTTTCCCATTTTTAAATAAATTTTTGCAAATAATTCAGCGCATTAAAAAATATAACAAAACATGTTTCAGAAAGGTTTCATCATTTAGGCACAAATTAGGTGGTTTTTCGTGTCGCCCTTTCACAGTTTATATGTTACTGAAAAAATTTTGCAAGTTTCTTACCTTTAATCTATTCTCTTTCTCTTCCTCTCTCTCTCTTGGATTGAACTATTAAAAAATAACAATCGATTGTTTGAAATCCAAAAGCAAAAATATTTTTTTGATTCTTTTAAATGCAATCAAAAAAGATTATTGTCTTCCAATGTGAAATATATTAAGTATACTAATTGTCTCAGAGGATATTATCTCTGGGATACCATTATTTGGCAAATAAAAGCAGTTTATATCTTAAATAATTTCCTTTTTATTAATAATATACTAAATATGTGCAAATACTTGAAATTGCAAGAAAACTTTTCAATGTAAGTGGTTAATACAAAATGGTCTGATCCTTCTTAGATATACTCTGATATCCATTAACCGGCAACGTTGGCAAATTGTTGACAACACCGTTGACATTCTGCATGCTCTTGTATACATTTGTTGCATCTACGACTACTTCAATCTCTTGGAAGTTTTGGAGTCGCTGAATGTCTTTATCTCTTCTCAATCTGGTATTAGGTAATTTTCGTAACTTTTGGATTTGATGTGAATTCAGATCAAGTTCCTTGCAACAAAGATATAACAGGGCCTGATACGTTAGCTCGCTTCGTGATAATTCTACCTCTATAAAATCTGGATCAGCTGTATTGGCGACTCGGATTTTTAGTACCAATTCTAAAAATACATTGGAATGAATTTATACAGAGTATTTATAAATTAAGTCTGTCCTTACCACTTATATTTCAGGAGTAGTTCAAAATGATAAAAAATTGCGAAATATGTGTTTGATTATTTCGAGGGTTTTGATTATTTAAGGGTTATTCTTTTAAACTGTAATCTCCTTAAAAGAGAAGCTTCCGAAATATAGAAGGTAGAAACAGGCTTATAGATACTGTAAGGACTTATAGATACTGTATAATATATAATTAACATTTCACACATAAATTACTTGATCACATAGTTTTTATAAGGGAATATTTTTGTTTTTGGTTTATTTTTGTATCTTTTAATACTTTTTTAAGCAATATTAAAACTATACTTGAAACTAGATATATTTGCTCTTTGATATTAGAATATTTTTGACAATTTTTTTACAAACATTAAAAAAGATTTTTTTGTAAATAATTTGCAAATTTGTATTTGAATGTATAAAAAAAATATCAGCCCACTGTTGTCATGACTTAATACAGAAATTTGAAGGAAAAAATTTTAAAATTCTTAATCACAAATGTAATTTTTGTTCGACTTACAACCAAGTTAAAAAGTTAATTTTTTTGCATAAATGGTAAAACTTCGAAAAACTTCGATATTTTTGTGATTTTTTCATATTAGAAATATGAAAAAAAGTTGAAACTTTTATTTAAGATTGAGAGAAAAATGTATTATAAATCTCTTAAAAATTTTTAATGAATCAGATTCAAACTAGACTAATTGTGACAATTTGAAAAAATATGTTAAAAATTTTACAGACAGTTTATATATTAATAAAAGTTTCTTAAATTTCTCATCTTTAATCTGCTCTTTTTCTCCAAGTTCAAATTATTAAGAATGCAAAAAAAATCAAATTTATGAAATACAGGAGCAAAAATATTCCCTTAAAAATTTCCTTTTTAAACATCTACTTTGAATTGATATAATGTAAAAATTTTTTCAACAATAACTAATGTTATAAAAGATGATCATAATTAATTTTTTTCTAGCTAAATTTAGTGTAGATGAATAGGGTGACACTGTTTTGGACACAACACGATTGGACACCACCACTCACAGCGCTTGACCAATGGAAAAATTCTAGGCATCAGCCACTATGAGTGGTGGTGTCCAATTGTGTGCACTCTGATGAATACATCTAATTAAAGAACTTATATTAATGTATATCGAACCATCTTGAATTGGTGTGACAAGTCTGCTTTTGTCATATATATTATTTCTGGTTTTGGATGAATTTGCAGCAGTGCGTAAAAAATCTGGTGGAACAGATGTAGTTGTGCGTAATGATGAATCGTACATGATTCGCTCGAGATCATCACTCGTGCTCAGAAAATACAAAATCTGTTGGTTGCTGCAAACAGATGCTGGGGTTTCACCTATCTCAGATCGTATATTTCTATCAGCACCATTTTTCAGGAGTAAAGCGGCGATATCTAGATGTCCCTCTTTGCATGCCCAATGTAGGGCAGTCCTTGAGAAACACGAAGGAACGAAGAATGAACAATCTGGTATCAGAAATGTTTTAATAAATAAATCAAATTTGTGCATTAAAGTGTGATATCTCTTCAAGTGATGGAGAGTTAGTTTGTTTAATAAATATAAATGAGCGTAAATTTTATTATAAGATAACAAGATTATTAAAATATATAAGAAATAAATCAATGTGAAATAGTTTGTGGAGGCCCTGTCTCTGTGAAAATAATAAAGCAATGCTGGACAAATACCATCCATTGACATCTCGTGCGTTAACGTCGACGCCTACATTTAAGAGATCTTGTACGCCGTCCGTATCGCCGAGGCAGACCCTTTCCCTTAAACGTTCTTCGAGCATTCTTTCCATTTTACAACAATCCACACACTGCGCTGTGATATGTCACATATTTCTAATGATAGGACAGTTGTGGACAGTTGGTTAGAATACCCTGAAGTGGCTGAAGTCACAGAACATATACTAGGAGAAATGAAAGCTCTGCATTTGACATGGACAACAAAAAAAGGCGAGATACTGCCACCTTGTGGTGAAGTGCGAAATGAAGTAGACTGTAGAGAAGCGTTTCCGTGATTTATTGGCTGCGTTCCAAAATTCACTGCTAATACTGAAAATCTATAGTTTACATCACGTAAACTATAGATTTTCAGTATTGGCAGTGAATTTCGGAAAGCAGTTTATCAGCTAGAGAGCCGTCGTATTAGTATCTTAAGACATTATTTAAGATGATATAAATTTCAGATAGAAAAAATTCTATCGTTTTGAATGTAGATTTTGGTTGGGTGAATTCACAAATGTGAATAATTTTCTATCGTTTTTTATTAAAAATTTTTACCAGTGTGATCTTGAAATAAGAATCGACTTGTGAATATTATTGAAAGATGGCGCTTTGATTATTTCCGTAATTCTGTATCAGCTGATGCCATATGGCATGTGTGTCCGAAGGACGATCGTGAATATATGTATAATTCCAACCGAATTCCAACCATTCCAATTTTTTCTGTGTTCATGAACAGTGTGTCCGAGAAGACGATAAAGTTTTTGACAGGCCGGTTTTTAATTATTTCGTTTTTTTATACACCCGGCGTTTATTGCTAATTATTTTATATGAAAATACGCGTAATTAATAGAGCACGATTTATACAAACGTGATATTATACTTCACTCAATTTAATTAAAATGAGCAGCCAAAAGACAGTACCGAATAGTGTAAAATTCCTCATTGGTGGAACTTCTGGGTTTGTGTCTTTTTTTATGTTTATTCTGGATATGTGAACTGTGTAAATAGATGTAATTACGAGGCAACAATTTTTTAAATTAAACATATTTTTAAATAATTACGAAAGAATTTCTCAATCACTACGCTGGAGTTCAAAGGTCACGATTAACTTTTATCAGAATGGCTTCATGTAAATTACATAACTAACAATGTTAGTAAGAAGAAAAAAATTAAATTTTAGTTTTTTTGCGATGATGCAATATATGTGTGTGTATTTATATATCTTATTGGCACACTATAAATAGATTTGTAACCTTGAATAAGCTCTTACAGATCCTCTTATATGTCGGTCTTATAAAAAAAAACCTATTTAATTTGTAATCGTTTACAGATTTACAAATATATTTATATATTAGTTTTACATATTTTATATAAATTATTAAAACAATTAAATATTATTTTAATTGTTTTAATAAGTTAACTTAAAAACAAAATATAAAAAGGCTGATGAGCCAAGTTGGATTATAGCACTTACATTCAAAACTATACAATATAAATGTTCATAATTTGTAATTAAATGATTATTAATTAATATTTAATTTCTAAAAAATATAAAATGTTAATGTTTAATCTTAATCGTTAAATTGATATAAACTTAAATTGATATAATAATGAAACTATTAGAATATACATGTATTGATAATTAATTATCATTAAATATAATTTTTGTTATATGTTATGAAATTTAATTATGTATATCAAAATAGTTGTAATTTCTTCAGTTTTTAAATTATCTTATAAATTCAGAAGTTATAATTTTTTTCTAGTGGATAAAATTGATAAAAGATATGTTGATAAAATGTTTTATTATAGCATGGCAGCAACATGTTTTGTACAACCATTGGATTTAATAAAGAATCGCATGCAATTAAGCGGCACAAAAACGTCAACATTAAGTGTTACATCATCAATTTTAAAAAATGAAGGTGTCCTAGCACTATACTCAGGCTTATCTGCTGGTTTAATGCGACAGGCTACATATACTACTACTAGACTTGGCATATATACTTGGCTTATGGAACTTGCTTCGTAAGTTAACAATTGAGATTTTATAATTATATAAGAATGGAATGTGAATTTATGTGGGATAGTTGATCAGTAATACATGCACATAAACTTATAACAGCAAGGAGTGATGGATGCATAAGTTGTAATCCTAAGCTTCAGTAAATATTATTCCTTTCCTTACAGTAGTTATGAATTAATGTGTGTTAATATGGTGTTATGTAATGAAAATATGTTAATATTGTTCAAACACATGGTGATTGAATTTTTAAGTAAGTTGAAAACATAGCACCAATTAAAATTTATCCCTGTTTAAAATTTTATATGATAAAAAAACTTTACAGAAATATTATACAATAATACTGATTTCATCAATTTGATTTTATCAATGCTTGGTGATTTTTATCAGTCACTGAAATTAGTCTTCCGTTGTGAGATTTGTCATAATATTAGCGTTAGTTTGTAACCTAGTTCACAATGACAAAGTTTAACCCATTAGACCAATAATTTACTATATATTTCAACACTTAAAAATTTAATTATTCCACTGAGTGAACTTTGTTGACATATTATATGACACCGTGTTAATACTCATCAGTTCATAACTGCTACAAAAAAAGGAATCAAATTTTTTGACTGAAGGTTGTTACTATAAGTCCATGTTATGTGTTCCTTGTTGCTACAAGTTTATGCTGCATGTATGGATTATTCATCAGTCGCTCGTCATTAAGTAATAAATTTGTTTTATTTAGAAAAGATGCACAACCAAGTTTTGTTGTAAAGGCACTACTCGGTATGGCGGCTGGTTGTGTCGGAGCATTTGTAGGTACACCTGCCGAAGTAGCTTTAATTAGGATGACAGCAGACGGAAGACTAGCTATTGGTAATTCTTACTTTTTTTTTTCTATATAATAGAATTATTATTTTAGTGCATATTATTAGTTTAATAAAGAAAAGTTGCCAATACTAACATATAAGCTATGCTTTTGGATTATATTTCTCAAATAAAAGCTAAGAATAAAACTTTGAAAACTTAAATACCCCCAGATGTCTTTGCAACATTGCACTGGAATATGTAATATTGCAATATTGCAGTAAAGTTGCTGTAAGCTTCTGTGCTGTATGAAAAGCTTCCAGAGAAAATTTTTGAAAATTAATATCAAAATAAATTTTCTTAACATAATGCTTCATATGACACGCCAAAGTAAGTTATAGTTTAAACAAGATAAATTCTTAAATTTAAGAGACCTGACTTGAACTTATTAAATATTTGTGGATCTTGTTGTAAAAGATTTGAAAATGCAATTCTTCAAAAGAAGAATTATGTGAAGCAACAAAGAATAAAATAAAATATTTGTATCTTACTGTAAAAAATTTATGGAAAATAAGTTAAAATATATTTTAGAAAAATTATGAAGTTAGCGGTAACAAAATATTAAATATTAATAAATTGCAAATGAAGATTGCCATAGGCGTCGACTTAAAGGGGGCAGAGCATCCCCCCTCCCCCAATAGTTTGTACAGTTTTATTTTTTTAACAACTGTAAATAATTTCTGTAGTACTTTTTTAATGAAAGCAGAAAAATTGATTTGGGAGATGATACATTTAAAACATGAAATCGTGGAGTATTTTGATTCTAACATTGAAAGTGAACGACTAATTCTGCATCACAATGTTCAATGACACTACAAGAGAGAAAATTAAGTTTGATATCAATGACCACTATGACCACTTTTGCTCATTTAATTTGTTTGTTACGGCAAGAATGATATATAGCAGATTTACTACACAGTCAAGTTTATAAAATTAATTTTAACAATTCTTATAATTATGTGTACAACCGAATGTTTATTTTCTTCTTTAAGGAGATTAACTTTTTTATGATACTAATTTATTTACGAAATACTATATGATGCAATATCATTTAAATTCTTTAATTTTGCATGTGTGTACATACAATTGAAAGAAGCGATGAAATTAGACTTAAAATGCTATTGTTAACAAATTTATTAATCGAAATAAAATTCGGTGTTCAAACTTTTTAAATAAAAAAAAAATCATTACAACTTTCTTTTTCAATTTTGTGAACTAAATATTTTGTACATTTTGTTTTACATATAAAAGTATATAATCTGTACACTTCAACCCCTCTGATAATACAAAGATCTTAACGCGTTAAGTGCCACGCCGATCCCTAGGGAACGGCGCTACACTTTTCGTTCAGGCCTGGCCGGTCCGGAAGAGCCCACTTGACGGCTAATTGTGGCGTGAACAGAACGGCACGTAAAACCGATGTGGCGTTTAACGTGTTAATATTATAAATATTAACAAAGCTGCAGAGTCAATGTTTGCGCCGTTACTGATCTTCGATACTAAAATTTAACACGGTGAATCGCGAAGATCGCAGTTTTGTATATTAAAGGGATTATATAATAGTATAATATTAATTGTTATAGATTTATTTACTCAAATGGTTGTACTTCATTGTTGTTAGCTATTTGGCGTTTGTTATGCCTAATATTTAATAAAGTAAAAGTCAAAGTTCGTGGAAACCGGCGCGGCGTAAATAGAAAGTCTAGTGTCTAGTTCTTAGGGACCGTGTGGCATTTAACGTGTTAAACAATCATTTAAAATTTTTTCACCTTGACCTCCTAAAATTTTGTCCAAGTCGGCGCCTGTGAAGATTGTTATTTATAAGAATGCTATTTACTTTGGTTTTATTTTTTTTTATAGATATTAAGATATAAAAAAAATATTAAGTGATGCCCAATAATTTTAGACACAGCTGAATATTTGCTTACACATATTATACACTTTAAACATTTTAAATACTTTAAATGCAGCTGATAGACGCAATTACAAAAACGTGTTCGACGCATTATTCCGTATAATTAGAGAGGAAGGTCTCTTTACATTATGGCGCGGTGCCATTCCTACTATGGGACGAGCTATGGTTGTAAACGCAGCACAGTTGGCATCATATTCTCAAGCGAAACAAGCATTGTTAGATACAGGTTTGTAGAAATATTGTATTTGTTATTAACAGAGTTAAGTAATAACAAGTAACCTGATAGCCAAAACAGATTACGTGCAGAGTCTGCTATAAATTTCTAATGCCAAAAAGACTTTGCACAGACTCTACAATATATTTGAAGATGTTAGCAAACTAGAAATTTAACAGAAATTGACATTCTATGCCAGCAGATGGTAGCAAAAATTAAATAGATCCTATGTGGTTCCGTCTTTCGCAAGTAAAAGAAAATGGCCAAAATTGATCTTGAATGAATACTTATACTTGTTATCAAAATCTATACTGTTATCATGCTAAGAGGTCATATATTCATGAAAAAAGCTTATTTACCTAAGAAATATTGGGTAATCTTCTAAAGATAATAAAATAGGTTATATGAACGCTTTGCAAAAAAACTAAATTTGTTTCTAATAAACGATAGATTCAGAGCGAATGGTGTGATTACACTTAATATACGTTGAATCATTAAGTACCATAAGAATAGCAGGAAGGTCCAATATATATATATATATATATATAATGGTAGTCTCCTTATTTTACCATATGATTTACCGATGGATATGTATTTCTAACATTATTATATTAGAAATTACAAATGCGTGCTTCTACGGTAAAACTTGGGGACAACCATTAACGAACACCCTACACACACATATATACATATATACACATATATATTAATTTTACATTACATTATATATATTAATTTATAGTTTAACCAGAATATAAATTAATGCCGGTGAAGAGCCAATACAAAATGTTCGTGTGTGAATTAATGTAATTAATAAGCAGTTATTACAGACGTTTCGATCTTCAGTTGTGGATCATCTTCAGTGTAAAATTAATACTTTATTTCATATGATGGTTGATAATCAAGCTCATGTAGCGCAGGTACAAAAATTTGTAGTCGAAAATGATGCAGTACAATTGTAGCCAATGTGAGTTTTTTGATGCGTTACGGTCCGCCCCAACCATTATGTGGAATAAAGTATTAATTTTACACTGAAGATGATCTAAAACTGAGAATTAAAACGTCTGTAATAACTGCTTATTAATTACATTAATTCATACACAAATATCTTGTGTTGGCTCTTCAACGGCATTAGTTTATATTTTGTTTTACTTCATCAGAGTCTTTCCTAATTTAATTATAGTTTAATGTAAAATATATTTTATTAATAAAACAGTTTAAAATTATTTTCTTACGATAAAAATAAAAAAAAGTCAATTTTAAAGACTTTTTAATAGCAATAATATAGAATTTAAATATTTATAAAACGGCAGAGTTCTGTTCGATTTTTGCTACTAATCTGCCATTAGAATGTGCAGGTTTTATTTGCTTTCTGACGCTAATCTGACGTCAGGTTTTATTAGCAGGGTCTATTCGATTTTTGCTGCCAATTTGCTACTATAGTATGTTAACAGATTCTGTCAACAGAATTTTAAGAGATTCTGTAAACAGAATGCAATCTTAGATGAGGTCAGTCTGCTAATATATTCTAATCAAATCTGTTGGCAGTTTGCCGACATTTTGTCGGCTGGGTAGTTACAAAGTTAAAAATTAAATAATAAAGCTGGTAAGTTAATAACTTTTAACTTATAAGAAAAGATTTCCAACACGGAAATTAAAAAATTATGAAATTTTGGCAGTAGATGATTCTAATATATAATAAACAATTCTTTTTTTCTTCCCAAATTTATCCTGAAGAGGTAAAATAATATTCTAAAAATAGCCCATTTTTTATTTTATCATTCGCCAACAAGAAGAGATACAACAAAATTTTAGAAAAAAACTTATTTCTTTTAATTTGTTTTAAGATTTAACAATTAGGAAATTTATCAATTATTGAAAATATACATTAATTATAAAAAATATACAAATAAAAATAGAAGCAATATATTTTCAATATTGATATTTTCGTGGCTTCTTTATAATACGATATAATACATTAATTCATTTTCCTTATTTTTAAATATTTAAAATTAATTGAAGTTAGTTACTTTTGATATTCTATATAAAATACGTTGTAGAAAATTCGAAATGCATCTCACTTCAAATGAGAAGCCATTATTACTGCCATTGGCTGACCATTATCCATTTTTATTAAAAGATAATATATCATTTAATAATGTTTGCACAATATGGCAAGTATGTACATACCGTCCAATAAACTCTAATGTGATATAATTTTTTAATAAAAATGAAGTTTTTTGAACTTTAATAAGCATATCTCTTAATGAATTACATTCACTGAATTAACATTTTATAATCACATGAACAATTTAAGATATCGAAATATAAACAAAGAATGAACATATTGTAACATATATCAAGAAAAATCGCACGAGTAAAATAGGATTAAGTGAAATACGTATTAATTATATAATATTATAAAGAAGCCATGAAAATATCAGAATTTTGAGAATACTCGGCAGACGAAAATGAATTGAAATGAATTCATTTCAACATCTTCAAATTCACATTTCAGATTTTTCTAATCCATTTAAATGAAAAAATAATACGGATATATTCGAATTCAACTTGATGAATAGCTCATTTCGTATATCAATTCATTTGAATCCAAAAATAATACAATGGGGATATAAATCCATCCAAATTTTAAATGATGATTAGCGCATTTCGTATTTTAAGTTCATTTTGCATTTGAGTTCATTTGAATCCAAAAATATTTTGGAACTCTAAAGCGCGAATTCGGATAAATTAAAATAAATTGCAGTTTTCAATTCATTTGAATTTATTTTTGTTTGCTGGATATATTGCTTCTCTTTTGTTAATATATTTTTTACAATTTTTTAAACAATTGATAAGTTTCTTAATAGAATAGATAAATCTTAGTTAAAAAATTAAGTTTTTCTTAAAAAATTTTTTTATTTTGTTATTGGTGATCAATAAAATAAAAATTAAAAATAGGCTAAGTTTCAAAGGTTGATTTTATCCCTAGAGTAAATTCGGGTAGCAAACAAAATTGTTTATTACATCCTAGCAAACAGAAATGGATTCAAAATATTTAAAATAGATGAAAACGGATTTAAAAAATCATGAATTAGGATTTGGTAATGACCACATGAATCCATTTCTATCTAATTATAATTTAAGTATTCTTTGAAACCATTTTAATTCATGAAGTGAGATTGAAATTATGAGATTTTTATTTTTTTCAACCCAAAAAAGTTATGTGGACCATAGGACCATATAATCCGTGAAACGCGATTGAAATAAAGTGATTTTTATTTTTTCAATCTAAAATGAATTTTCGCGAGTCATCGAATCCATTTTAATCCATGGCAGCAGATTGAAATGACGTAATTGCTGAATTTTAATCCAAAATGTATTCAAATGAATTAAAATGGATTACAAATTTTCAATCCATTTCTGTTTACTGAGATGTTTACGTTAGGATATTTTCTAGGTACTGTCAAAGTTTTATAATTATTTAAATTTTCGAGTTGGAAGTTTTTCTTTTCTTATTAGTTAAGGTTCCTGAGTCGCTGCGGCCATATAGAAATTGTAACGTCATCAGCAAGAAATCACACGTAAAAATTTCTTGCGTGCCATTTGTAAACAAAGAGAATAAAATAAAATAAAATAATGAGATCACTTTAAAACACTTGTAACAACTGTTGGAAGAAGTGAAAAATATGCTTTTATGTATGAAATTAAAAAATAACTTTACTTGCAGCTTATTTTTAAGAATTTGTTAAATACGTGACAAGTCACATTTTCAATGAAGTAATATAGAAATGATATGCAAGATAAAATTTTATCAATAGGTCGCTTATCACGTTTATTAGTTGTAATTTTTTTCGCGACTACATCGTTACCGTTAACGCGGACTTCTCGAGCTACTACTCAGGAGCTTTAATTTTAAATAGTTATTTTTAAAGAAACACGAACTCTAACTTATTAATTTTATTTTCTAAGTTAAAATTTTTTATGTTATGTTTTACTGCTTTATTGTCTATATTTTAATTGTACAAAAGGATTTATAATTCTGTGTAATCAACAAAGATTGCTTTGTGTGAAAAATACCGAATATTCGGTAAAACCTGTCGCCAGCATCTTTTTAAAGGAATTTTAAAGTGACGGAGTTATTGATAATAATTTCTCCGAATTGTATGTGTGGCTTGACATTTTTACAAAATTGAACATTTTTTTATATGTATAAAGTATACATAAAAAATAGCAGCATATTTAACTTACGCTTACGAATAGAAGTAATATTAAAAAATTATGTGTTAATAATAAAAGTTTTTTTTATTCTACAATTTTATTCATTTTTTTTCTCTTATTTCGTTTCTAAAAGAAAAAGAAAAATCAACTTAGTCTATTATTCATTCTAATTTAAGCGATAACAGCATGTTTGTTGAGTATAACTGTAAAAACGGCAGCTAATTGGATAAGCAGTTTTTTTTGGACTCGTGCTCATGTTTAAAAACGTGGTTTCGAAAAAAATGTATTTAAAATTGAAATATTTTTTGTGATATGTCGAAACTTTTTGACTTACCTTTCAACTATTCCAGAACTATAAACTTTCCTCTTTTTCATAAATTTTATTCTGTAAAGTTCTGTATTTTTGAATGGCCGTTCTGGTTTTTTTGGTGCAACAAAGATGCGCAATGTTGCGAGCATTTGATCAAGCGTTCCTATATATCGCATTATTTTATATTGTATATCTTCGCCAATTTTTATTTTTTCAAAAAAATACTTTTGTGAAATATTCTTAAGACTGTAAACTTTTGAAAAAAAGAAAAATTGATTTTTTTTTTAAGCTTTAAGACCAGAAAACGTCCTTAAAAATATTAACTCACGCTGGTTATTAGACGTATTTTAAAATTATATAAACTAGTATTCACATTTGTTGTATTTATATAATATGTATGTTACTATTTACATTTGTTGTATTTTTTCTTTTAAAATAGGATATTTTGAGGAAAATATTGTATTACACTTTGCAAGCTCTATGATTTCCGGTTTAGTCACCACTGCTGCCTCTATGCCTGTAGATATAGCTAAAACAAGGTATTATACTATAAGAAGTTTTGTTTGAAATTTAATTACTTTTCTTGATGCAAAATCCAAATTTGTAACAATTCTTCTTCCAGAATTCAAAACATGAAAACAATAAATGGCAAACCAGAATTCACAGGCGCAATTGATGTCCTGTCCAAAGTTATAAGACACGAAGGATTGTTTGCATTGTGGAAAGGATTCTTCCCATATTACGCGCGTCTAGGGCCTCACACAGTCTTAACATTCATTTTCCTCGAGCAAATGACCGCTGCTTATAAAACACACTTGGCGTAGTTGCAACTGTGTGCACTTGCGGAAAGTTGTTATTGATGGTTTAAGTAAAATTCTTGTCGTAGACTTGTCTTTCTCTTTGTTTTATCGTATATTTTTAGAAGCATTATTTTTACTACGAACTTATCATGTAGCATATTTACTGTCGAATGTTACGCACACAGTTGCAATATAATTTTGTATAAATATACGTAGGATTCATAATTTATCGTGTAATAGATATTCGTAGCAGCGTTTACGAAATTGGTGTAGTAAAATTTTTAATTTTTGGAAAAAGAATAATATCATTATTTTTTAATTAAAAAATGATACAAAGATAAATTTCCATTTTAATGTAAGTATAGTTTATGCATTTTAAATTTCCTGCCATACAACATATAATATATGCAAGATATTAAAATATTTTGTTATTATTTTGTAGAGAAAGAAAGAGAGAATGAGCGTGTCTTATAAGTGATCAGAAATTTCTCAAATTTTTGATTGCTGGCAATTTACCATATATTTGTCTTCAATGATTTCGAATATGCTGGCAACGTGTATGCAATAATGTATGTACATATATTTTGCTTGTTCAAAGTTACTTCACGTTATCCGCAATATGACAGCATTATGTAATCTTATAAATTGAAGGATTTCTTATAAAACAAAGATTAAATTTTCAGAAAAGAAACTTCTCATTTACAAACCATTTATTGTATAAGATAATTTTTTTCTTATATAATAGGTATAAGAACAAAGTTGTACGCTTTGATTAATATTTTGAGTTTTTTCTGAGAATTCTTATTTAAAAGAAAAAACTATAAAACCGCTGAACTTAGTTGTTTTATACATGTATTAACATTATATTTTATATATCCTATAAAAATCAAATGTCTTCTTCAAAATTTGGATTATAATGCTAAATCATTTTCCATCGGTATCACACGTGAACAATTTTGTTCTGGTAAGAATCAAATAGAAAATGAAAAATATAAATAGAGCAAATATAAAATTCCGCAAAAACCAAACAAGTATAGAAGTTTGTATTAAATCAAAATTAAAGTTAATTTACATTGCGAACAAACCTGATATAATGATAAAAATGAAAGATAGATTGTTTACAATATAAAGCAATAATTTTTTATTTTTTTATAAATAATCCAATTTCAATATTTTTTATACCATTTGAAAAAGAAAGGAAAGACTTTTCTGATGATATATGTGTTATTTCTCTACGAGGAAAATAATTGAGCTATGTTCGTAAAAATGTAATTTTTTATATTTTCCCCGTTTTTTTCAACTTTAACGACAATTTAATAGAATATTTTATTTTGTAGTATTGTTCTTCTGATTATATATTTCAAGCGCGTTGAATTCCGTATGTAATACATTCTGGGTAATTAAAATTGATAAAAATTTGACTGA
Organism: Solenopsis invicta; assembly: GCF_016802725.1. NCBI lineage: Eukaryota > Metazoa > Arthropoda > Insecta > Hymenoptera > Formicidae > Solenopsis > Solenopsis invicta. Next base: position 3,281,375 of record NC_052672.1, read on the forward strand.
GTTATTGAATTTTTTATGAAGTCATGTCGAATCAAGATCGGAATAGGAAAGCACTGTAAACAAGTCAACAAAACTTTAAACAAAGCGTACCATGTATGGATCAGACACTCGATGCTCGATGCGTTCTACTATTCCAATTTTGATTTATGACTTCATAAAAAATTTAATAACTCGATAAAATTTTAATTGATTTTAATGACTCAGAATGCATTAGATGCGGAATTTAATGCGTTTGAAATATATGAATAAAAGAAAAATACTACAGAATAAAATATTCTATTAAATGATTAAAATTGGAAATATTGAAAAAACGAAAAATTTTACCATAATTTTATCATGGAAAGTAATTAATTTTGTATCATATTATTGGTAAGATTCCAATGATATGTTTGCTATTTTCCGACCAAAAATGACTGACAATGAGTTACATTCGTGAAAATGTAATTTTTTTTCTTTTTTTCCCCGATATTTCTTTAACAACAATTTCCTCCCTTTCCAACGGCATTAAAAATGTTGAAATTGGATAATAAATAGTAAAGTTACCATTTCTCAAGTACATGCATCTATTTAGAAACAGTTTTTTGACAAAAAAAAACTGATTTTGAAGGTTTATGAAACTTGTATACCATAATTTTTTGTTCCACTAGACATACAACCTATACTATGTTACTTTAACAGTATTCTACTTTTTTAATTTTGTAACACTGTGTTATTATAACGGCACAAATTTTGAATCACATATTTTTAAATCACAACATAAAAGTTATCGATAAGTTGTTACCAAAAGTTGTATTATAAAGGCATCAATTTGTCAACAAATGTTGGAATCATGTCACAATTCTATATAATATAGCAACACATATCAATGCGAATGCCAGCGGGATGACAACAATACAAACACGTTGCTATTTGGGTATATTTTATGAATATACATATATTAGTGGGACCAGAAACATCGTTTTTATAGTTAACGTAAACAGTACATAATTTCATTAATATACAATAATTTATTATTTATTCAATAGTATAATTGCCATCACATATGTAACACAAAAGCTTATAGCAACATTGCAGCAACGTTTGAAAAATAATGTCCTATACTACCGCTATCAGATGATCGCGACGCAGAGGAAGCGAGAGAGTTGTGAACACATTTTGTTTCTTGACAATAGCTCTGTAATATTAATGCATACAATTCTAACCAACGCCAGTTATTATTAGCTGTATTAGCCATAGAGCTCTATCAATCATCTTATAGATAGAACTTCATCGGGTATATAAAATGAACGTAATTTACAATTTATAGAAAACAGAAAAAAAGATATGTTTGTGAAACAGCAGAGAGAATCGTGCAATATTAACAACTAATGTCATGAAAAGCACTTGTATTTGAAAAAAAAAAAAAAAAAATTAATGATCTTTTGCAAATTTTACACAAATAAGTGCCACAAAACAAAGTTTTACAAACATTTCATAAAATATATTTTATTAAAAATAATTTTTTTGTAAATAATTTTTTTGGCGTAAAAAATTTTTAAAATAAAACTTCAAACTTTTTAAAATAATTTCTTAGCTTCTAATAAATATTATAAGACGTCTACAAAGAGATTATCACAAGAGAGATGGATATATTGTGACCATATTCCACAACCATAGTCCACATGTAACATGAGTTTATTTGGCGAATTTATACACACATTACGACACACATTAAATTCAATAATATTATTTGAAATTCACACTTAAGACGTCCAAGTTAGACTAAAGTTAAAAAATTAATGTGCAATATACTTCTCAAAGTTACATAGAAAGAGTATCTGTAAAAATTTCTGCTACCTGTAAAATTAAATTGAGCTTTTATAAAAACGCAACGAACATGATCAGTAACCTACAACGTCTAAATAGGCTATAACGAAGTAATTTTAACGATTGCTCTTAGAATTCAACACCAATACAAGATGTCATGATATTCTACCCCAGATAATTTTCGTAATTAAAAAAAATCATAAAATTGAGTAAAAGACGCGTAGTGTCATGAGATTTTTCATTCATTTTAATAAAATGATTTTTTAAAGGAGCGAGTCTTTAAATTTTAATTTTAACATGAAAATAAATGCAAGTTGTATTTTGACAGTAAAATTTGATTCTTAAATGTAAAATTAGGGTACAATATTCTTGAAAGTTATATGTGCCAAAATGTGTTTATAATTATAATGCTAATTGGAATATTACCTTCATTGGAATATTACGTTGGATGATTACTGGTCATTAACATACACTGTATTTTTATAAAAGTTGAATTTTCAGTTTTGTAAGTTAGTATTGATTTTTACAGGTATATATTCTCTGCGTAATTTTGAGATATATATTTTCAGAAACAACAAAACATATTGTTATATTTTAAATGGCATTGCAATATTACTAAAGATGGACATTTTATCATTGAAACGTTTTTGCAATATTAAAATTTTGCGATGAAATATTTCTGCAATGTCACATTTCAGTGCTGTTCTATGGTCGCTCATTTCCAACTTTGAAGAAGCTAATTGGCTTTGATACCAAAAGTGTGAATAAAGCAATTCAAACGTCAATTGCTCTTACAAAAGTTTTTTTGTACATGTTTCAATGATTAGAAAAGATATAATATCCACCAATACAATATCCCCAGAATTTCAAAAACATTGTTTATATTATGCAAAAAAAATCACTAAAAATACCCTTGGTTTTTACACCAAAATTCCCCCTTAAAAATTAATAAATATGTAGATTATTATAGAAAATAATGATTATATTAATGAATAAATAATGAATTGTGTTAACAAAACTACAATTTGCAGTATTTATAAAAATGACTATTTTTTGATCCCTCTAATACATAATGTGAAACTCGTCTGGCACGAACTCTAATCTTGTATAGGCATGCCATTTGAATCAGTCTTTTAGTCATTGTTATTCCTGATGTTATTTTATTTTATAAATATATTTTAGATACTACATCTTGTGTAATGAGGAGATATTTGTTACTAGACGTAATAAAAGTTGAACAAAAGTGTATTGAAGTGTCATGTTATATAGTGCATTAAAATATTAATACAAAAAAATGTGTCAATAATTTTAAATTACTGAAATAACAAAGTTTTAGTAACAAAAATGGTATTTTGAATATAAATCATCTACTACATTTTATTTCCAAATGTAAAGATATGATAAACATCGAGAAGTATTTTACCAATAAATCTTTGAGGATTAAAAACGAGATAATAATAGATAACTATTATTACATTATTATATTATCTAATTATACAATTATTAATAATAGTTATCAATAACAATAGAATTTCTTTAAATCATTTAAGTTTTTTACATAATTATATATTTAATTGGCATGTGAAGTATATTTTTGTTTAATTATTGATCAAAACTTGCATTTTGTTTTGCACTTCGAAATATATTTCATCTTTCCTAGTGGAAAAATTTTACTGAAATTTTAAAACGTTTGAATCAGTGATTTCATTGATCATAAAAAATTCATAAATTTCAATACAATTATGTTATTAATTTATCATTATAAAGTATTTACTATTTTTATTACAATTTTGTTAAAAATTTGTTATATTAGGTGTATAAATTAATTCCTTGCTTTTTTTTTGCCAATCTTGAAAAATTACTTTAAATTAGAATATCTACTGGTCTTTTTGTGACTTTTAAGGACTGAAAACTATGTTTTTAAAACTATATGAACTAGTAGAATGCTATTCCATGACAGTCGGAACTTTAGAAAACGGAATCTCTGAAAAGTAATAGAGTGAGAATCAACCAATAAAAATCATGTAACTTAGCGCGTTCCGATTTCAGGTTTTTCTATGGCTGAGCTCCTCATGGAATGACTTACAGAAAACAGAATACTATTGCTAAACTAGTATTGATTGCTTTTAAATTATATTTATATTTTTTGTTTTAGACCTCATAGTGGCTCTGCATTTTATAATTATAAAAATATATAGATTAATACTAGTCTAGCAGTGCTTTTTATTCATTAATGTTTATTTCTTTTATTTTTTAATAATATCTGAAGCTCAATATGTTTTCATCAATAACTGTGATGCAGTGCGAAAAATTCCATTATATAGCAAACTCTTGTCTTTTTTATCCAGAAATTTTCATTTTTGGAAAAATTTGCTCACTTAAAGCGTCTTAAACAACTGTTTTGCTAATAATTTTAGAGACAGTATTTGATTTTACTCTAAATGCAAATGAAATTAAAAGCATTATATCTTTTGATGCTATATATTGTAGGCATATTGTAGACGAGTTTATATTATATAGGAATTGGAGCTGTTACTGTATATGTTTTTCGATTTGTGGTTTAATTAGAGTTAATAATTCATTAAATGTTGGTGTATCCATTTTTAAAAATTCAATATATTTATCTAGAGGGTTTTTCATTTCTTTGATGAGATTATTGTTTGCACCTTGTAACATTCTTTGTTTCATGGTAAATCTAGAGTGGACCCAGAATTTTCTCTCGATATTTTCTTTTCGTTGCCTTTTTATACAGGGTGTATCAATAGGTGTAACAAAACACTTAAGTTACAATATAATATAATTTTCGAACCCTATAACTCAGAAAGTACTTAATGAAAAGTAACTTACTTTATTTTGGAAAACTCTTAACATCAGCTATTACCTAGATCGCTAAATGAGTTCAAAATACCGTCATATCACTGTCAAGTTGCAGTAACAGATTTTGACAAACTGATAAGGACAAGGTGCTTCCTTATTATGTGTGAAATGTTGCTCTCACGTGATTCTAAATTTGATGATGATAAATTGATAGCATTTTAATGCTAAATACATAATCCCCTCTAGATTCTAGATAAAATCTGTTAAAATATTAAAGATGTCACTATCATGTAATTTCTTATTGTTGGAAGAAATATCTTCTGATTGATATCTGATTTTGTCTAAAAACTTCTTTTTGATATCAGTGGGCGTTTCAATATTATTTAAATTCTATACAAGAGATATATAACGGCTGAAATATATAACACTTATATGTACTAAAGAAGATTAAGGTGTAAATCCTATAGTGAAATTGGAAAATAAAAGTATCCATCATCAGAAATTAAATTGAATCAAATTTTAAAATAATAAAGATAAAAGATTTAATTTTAAAAAGATTGAGAAATTAAAAAGATAAAAGATGTAATTTTTAATAAAAAGAAGTTTCAATCAATATAAATGGATACTCATCTATGCTTTATATATAAAGCAATCATCAAAAAGCAATTATTAATAACTTGCTATTATATAACATTAATTTTATTCTATTATTAATAAAATAAGATTATTTCTTTTAACAATATTTTTGAACTTATTAATATTTATTAATTTATTAATATTATTTTTTAATTATTTTTTAATGTTAAATGTGTCATTTAATTTTGTTTTATATATATAAAATAATCTATGTAATTCTGTTAATATGTTGAATTTATGTATCAATTTAATGCTATTATAAAATTTTAATAAAAAATTCAAGAATGCTTATTACAAAAAAGTATAAATAAATTTGGCTAAATGTTTAGAACTACCTCAGCATCGATTTTAATAAATTTAGGCTCAATCAATGCGTTTTTACACTTGAAACGAAAGAATTTAGTAGCAAAAATAAGTGTCGGTCTGCCCTGCGAAGCGAAATATTAATCATTAAAGTTTACGATTATTTAGGTTAGGAAACCTGTTATACCGACGAGATGTACCGACACGCGACATGAAGATGAGTTGTACCAGAGAGGAACCTGAGAGCGGCCACGGCGGCCTTTTTCCTATAACACTTCGAAACTCCCGTACACTAGTGACGCACATCTATTCTGGTCAGAATAGGAACTACGTCACATCCATTTTGCAACCCACCGTTAAAAACAGTGTGGATGTTAGCACGAACAACAACACACATCCAAGGTCCGTGGATTGGCGTTGGAGGGGAAGGAAGGTCGTTGCATCCACTTCAACGATGTGGAACGAAAATGGCGGCGGCCATACTTTTACTGCACACTCGCTCACTCACACAACTAATAGCTGTAGTACCTTACTATCTACGTACATACACTAACACTGACTCGCTGTCTCGAAAATGGCGGCTATGCAACGACCTTCCTTCCCCTCCAACGCCAATCCCCGGACCATGGAAGAGTTCTAACATTTATCATAATGGATCGATTCCCTAAAGTGAAAAACGAAAGACTTATATCAGTCAAAGTTCGAAATATTTGAGTAAAGTTTTTTTTGCGATTTTCTCCAATATTTCTGTGTTCTGATAGCCCCTACAAGAGTTCTAACATTTATCATAATGGATCGAATCGCTAAAGTGAGGATCGGAAGACTTATATGCGTCAAAGTTCGAAATTTTTGAGTAAAATTTTTTTTCGAATTTCTCTAATATTTCTGTGTTCTGATAGCCCCTAGAAGAGTTCTAACATTTATCATAATGGATCGAAACGCTGAAAAGAAAATCGAAAGACATATATGCGTCAAAGTTCGAAATTTTTGAGTAAAATTTTTTTGCGATTTTCTCCAATATCTCTGTGTTCTGATAACCCTCAGAAGAGTTCTAACTTTTATCATGATCGATCGAGTCGGTAAAGTGAAAATCGAAAGACTTATAACAGTCAAAGTTTAAAATTTTTGAGTAAAATTTTATTGCGAATTTCTCCAATATTTCTGTGTTCTGATAGCTCCTAGAAGAGTTCTAACTTTTATCATGATGAATCGGATGGCTAAAGTGAAAAACGAAAGACTTATATCAGTCAAAGTTCGAAATTTTTGAGTAAAATCTTTTTTGCGATTTTCTCCAATATCTCTGTGTTCTGATAACCCTCAGAAAAGTTCTAACTTTTACCATGATCGATCGAGTTGGTAAAGTGAAAAACGAAAGACTTATATCAGTCAAAGTTCGAAATAATTGAGTAAAATTTTTTTGCGAATTTCTCAAATATTTCTGTGTTCTGATAGCCCCTACAAGCGTTCTAACATTTATCATAATGTATCGAAACGATAAACTGAAAATCGAAAGACTTATATGCGTCAAAGTTCGAAATTTTTGAGTAAAATTTTTTTTTCGAATTTCTCCAATATTTCTGTGTTCTGATAGCCCCTAGAAGAGTTCTAACATTTATCATAATGGATCGAATCGCTAAAGTGAGAATCGGAGAACTTATATGCGTCAAAGTTCGAAATATTTGAGTAAAATTTTTTTTGCGAATATCTCCAATATTTCTGTGTTCTGATAGGCCCTAGAAGAGTTCTAACATTTATCATAATGGATCGAATCGCTACAGTGAAAAACGAAAGACTTATATCAGCCAAAGTTCAAAATTTTTGAGTAAAACCTTTTTTGCGATTTTCTCCAATATCTCTGTGTTCTGATAACCCTCAGAAGAGTTCTAACTTTTATCATGATCGATCGAGTCGGTAAAGTGAAAATCGAAAGACTTATAACAGTCAAAGTTTAAAATTTTTGAGTAAAATTTTATTGCAAATTTCTCCAATATTTCTGTGTTCTGATAGCTCCTAGAAGAGTTCTAACTTTTATCATGATGAACCGAATCGCTAAAGTGAAAGACGAAGGTGATATATCAACAAAGTACGAAATTTTTGAGTAAATTTTTTTTGCGAATTTCTCCAATATTTCTGAGTTCTGATAGCTCCTAGAAGAGTTCTAACTTTTATCATGACGAATCGAATGGCTAAAGTGAAAAACGAAAAACTTATATCAGTCAAAGTTCGAAATTTGTGAGAAAAATTTTTTTCGTGATTTTCTCCAATATCTATGTGTTCTGATAGCCCCTAGAAGAGTTCTAACATTTATCATAATGGATCGAATCGCTAAAGTGAGAATCGAAAGACTTATATGCGTCAAAGTTCGAAATTTTTGAGTAAAATTTTTTTTGCGAATTTCTCCAATGTTTCTGTTCTGATAACCCTCAGAAAAGTTCTAACTTTTATCATGATCGATCGAGTCGGTAAAGTGAAAAACGAAAGGCTTATATCAGTCAGAGTTTAAAAATCTTGAGTAAAATTTTTTTGCGAATTTCTCCAACATTTCTGTGTTCTGATAGCTCCCAGGAGAATTCTAACTTTTATCATGATGAATCGAATCGCTAAAGTGAAAAACGAAATACATCAGACAAAGTTTAAAACTTTTGAGTAAAATTTTTTCGCGATTTTCTCCAATATCTATGTGTTCTGATAGCCCCTAGGAGAGTTCTAACATTTATCATAATAGATCGAATCGCTAAAGTGAAAGACGAAAGACTTACATCAGTCAAAGTATAAAATATTTGAGTAAAATTTTATTGCGAATTTCTCCAATATTTCTGTGTTCTGATAGCTCCTAGAAGAGTTCTAACTTTTATCATGATGAACCGAATCGCTAAAGTGAAAGACGAAGGTGATATATCAACAAAGTACGAAATTTTTGAGTAAATTTTTTTTGCGAATTTCTCCAATATTTCTGAGTTCTGATAGCTCCTAGAAGAGTTCTAACTTTTATCATGACGAATCGAATGGCTAAAGTGAAAAACGAAAAACTTATATCAGTCAAAGTTCGAAATTTGTGACAAAAATTTTTTTCGCGATTTTCTCCAATATCTATGTGTTCTGATAGCCCCTAGAAGAGTTCTAACATTTATCATAATGGATCGAATCGCTAAAGTGAGAATCGAAAGACTTATATGCGTCAAAGTTCGAAATTTTTGACTAAAATTTCTTTTGCGAATTTCTCCTATGTTTCTGTGTTCTGATAACCCTCAGAAGAGTTCTAACTTTAACATGATCGATCGAGTCGGTAAAGTGAAAAACGAAAGACTTATAACAGGCAAGGTTTAAAATTTTTGAGTAAAATTTTATTGCGAATTTCTCTAATATTTCTGTATTCTGATAGCCCCTCAAAGAGTTTTAACATTTATCATAATGGATCGAATCGCTAAAGTGAAAATCGAAAACTTATATCAGTAAAAGTTCGAAATTTTTGAGTAAAATTTTTTTGCGAATTTCTCCAATATTTCTGTGTTCTGATAGCCCCTAGAAGAGTTCTAACATTTATCATAATGGATCGATTCGCTAAAGTGAAAAACGAAAGACTTATATCAGTCAAAGTTCGAAATATCTGAGTAAAATTTTTTTTGCGAATTTCTCAAATATTTCTGTTTTCTGATAGCCCCTAGAAGCGTTCTAACATTTATCATAATGGATCGAAACGCTTTACTGAAAATCGAAAGACTTATATGCGTCAAAGTTCGAAATTTTTGAGTAAAATTTTTTTTGCGAATTTCTCCAATGTTTCTGTGTTCTGATAACCCTCAGAAAAGTTCTAACTTTTATCATGATCGATCGAGTCGGTAAAGTGAAAAACGAAAGGCTTAAATCAGTCAGAGTTTATAATTTTTGAGTAAAATTTTTTTTGCGAATTTCTCAAATATTTCTGTGTTCTGATAGCCCCTAGAAGCGTTCTAACGTTTATCATAATGGATCGAAACGCTATACTGAAAATCGAAAGACTTATATGCGTCAAAGTTCGAAATTTTTGAGTAAAATTTTTTTTGCGAATTTCTCCAATATTTCTGTGTTCTGATAGACCCTAGAAGAGTTCTAACATTTATCATAATGGATCGAATCGCTAAAGTGAAAATCGAAAGACTTATATCAGTCAAAGTTCAATATTTTTGAGTAAAACCTTTTTTGCGATTTTCTCCAATATCTCTGTGTTCTGATAACCCTCAGAAGAGTTCTAACTTTTATCATGATCGATCGAGTCGGTAAAGTGAAAATCGAAAGACTTATAACTGTCAAAGTTTAAAATTTTTGAGTAAAATTTTATTGCGAATTTCTCCAATATTTCTGTGTTCTGATAACCCACAGAAGAGATTTAACTTTTATCATGATGTATTGAATAGCTGAACTGAAAAAGGAAAGTCTTATATCAGGCAAATTTCGAAAATTTGAGGAAAATTTTTTTGGCGAATTTCTCCAATATCTCTGTGTTTTGATAGCCCCGAGAAGAGTTCTAACCTTTATCACAATGGATCGAATCGCTAAACTGAAAGACGAAAGAGTTATATCAGTCAAAGTCCGAAATTTTTGAGTAAAATTGTTTTTTTTCCGAATTTCTTCAATATCTCTGTGTTCTGATAGCCCACAGAAAAGATTTAACTTTTATCATGATGTATCGAATCGCTGAACAAAAAAAGGAAAGACTTATATCAGGCAAATATCGAAATTTTTGAGAAAAACTTTTTTTGCTAATTTCTCCAATATCTCTGTGTTCTGATAGCCCCGAGAAGAGTTCTAACTTTTATCATAATGGATCGAATCGCTAAAGTGAAAGACGAAAGAATTATATCAGTCAAAGTTCGAAATGTTTTAGTAAAATTGGTTTTTTTGCGAATTTCTCCAATATCTTTGTGTTCTGATAGCCCTAAGAAGAGATATAACTTTTATCATGATGTATCGAATCGCTGAACTGAAAAAGGAAAGGCTTATATCAGACAAATTTCGAAATTTTTGAGTAAAATTTTTTTTGCTAATTTCTCCAATATCTGTGTGTTATGATAGCCCCGAGAAGGGTTCTAACTTTTATCATAATGGATCGTATCGCTAAAGTGAAAGACGAAAGGGTTATATAAGTCAAAGTTCGAAATTTTTGAGTAAAATACTTTGTGCGAATTTCTCCAATATCTCTGTGTTCTGATAGCCCCGAGAAGAGTTCTAACTTTTATCATAATGGATCGAATCGCTAAAGTGAAAGACGAAAGTGTTATATCAGTCAAAGTCCAAAATTTTTGAGAGAAATAGTTTTTTTTCCGAATTTCTTCAATATCTCTGTGTTCTGATAGCCCTAAGAAGAGATTTAACTTTTATCATGATGTATCGAATCGCTGAACAAAAAAAGGAAAGACTTATAACAGGCAAATTTCGAAATTTTTGAGTAAAATTTTTTTTGCCAATTTCTCCAATATCTCTGTGTTCTGATAACCCCGAGAAGAGTTGTAACTTTTATCATAATGGATCGAATCGCTAAAGTGAAAGACGAAAGGGTTATATGAGTCAAAGTTCGAAATTTTTGAGTAAAATACTTTGTGCGAATTTCTCCAATATCTCTGTGTTCTGATAGCCCTAAGAAGAGATAAAACTTTTATCATGATGTATCGAATCGCTGAACTGAAAAAGGAAAGGCTTATATCAGACAAATTTCGAAAATTTGAGTAAAATTTTTTTTGCTAATTTCTCCAATATCTGTGTGTTATGATAGCCCCGAGAAGGGTTCTAACTTTTATCATAATGGATCGAATCGCTAAAGTGAAAGACGAAAGGGTTATATGAGTCAAAGTTCGAAATTTTTGAGTAAAATACTTTGTGCGAATTTCTCCAATATCTCTGTGTTCTGATAGTCCCGAGAAGAGTTCTAACTTTTATCATAATGGATCGAATCGCTAAAGTAAAAGACGAAAGAGTTATATCAGTCAAAGTCCAAAATTTTTGAGTAAAATTGTTTTTTTTCCGAATTTCTTCAATATCTCTGTGTTCTGATAGCCCACAGAAGAGATTTCACTTTTATCATGATGTATCGAATCGCTAAACAAAAAAAGGAAAGACTTATACCAGGCAAATATCGAAATTTTTGAGAAAAATTTTTTTTGCTAATTTCTCCAATATCTCTGTGTTCTGATAGCCCCGAGAAGAGTTCTAACTTTTATCATAATGGATCGAATCGCTAAAGTGAAAGACGAAAGAATTATATCAGTCAAAGTTCGAAATGTTTTAGTAAAATTGGTTTTTTTGCGAATTTCTCCAATATCTTTGTGTTCTGATAGCCCTAAGAAGAGATATAACTTTTATCATGATGTATCGAATCGCTGAACTGAAAAAGGAAAGGCTTATATCTGACAAATTTCGAAATTTTTGAGTAAAATTTTTTTTGCTCATTTCTCCAATATCTGTGTGTTATGATAGCCCCGAGAAGGGTTCTAACTTTTATCATAATGGATCGAATCGCTAAAGTGAAAGAGTTATATCAGTCAAAGTTCGAAATTTTTGAGTAAAATTCTTTTTGCGAATTTCTCCAATATCTCTGTGTTCTGATAGCCCCGAGAGGAGTTCTAACTTTTATCATAATGGATCGAATCGCTAAAGTGAAAGACGAAAGAGTTAAATCAGTCAAAGTCCGAAATTTTTGAGTAAAATTGTTTTTTTTCCGAATTTCTTCAATATCTCTGTGTTCTGATAGCCCTAAGAAGAGATTTAACTTTTATCATGATGTATCGAATCGCTGAACAAAAAAAGGAAAGACTTATATCAGGCAAATTTCGAAATTTTTGAGTAAAATTTTTTTTGCTAATTTCTCCAATATCTGTGTGTTATGATAGCCCCGAGAAGAGTTCTAACTTTTATCATAATGGATCGAATCGCTAAAGTGAAAGACGAAAGTGTTATATGAGTCAAAGTTCGAAATTTTTGAGTAAAATACTTTGTGCGAATTTCTCCAATATCTCTGTGTTCTGATAGCCCCGAGAAGAGTTTTAACTTTTATCATACTGGATCGAATCGCTAAAGTGAAAGACGAAAGAGTTATATCAGTCAAAGTCCGAAATTTTTGAGTAAAATTGTTTTTTTTCCGAATTTCTTCAATATCTCTGTGTTCTGATAGCCCTAAGAAGAGATATAACTTTTATCATGATGTATCGAATTGCTGAACTGAAAAAGGAAAGACTTATATCAGGCAAATTTCGAAATTTTTGAGTAAAATTTTTTTTGCCAATTTCTCCAATATCTCTGTGTTCTGATAACCCCGAGAAAAGTTCTAACTTTTATCATAATGGATCGAATCGCTAAAGTGAAAGACGAAAGAGTTATATCAGTCAAAGTTCGAAATTTTTGAGTAAAATTTTTTGTGGTAATTTCTCCAATATCTCTGTGTTCTGATAGCACCGAGAAGAGTTCTAACTTTTATCATACTGGATCGAATCGCTAAAGTGAAAGACGAAAGAGTTATATCAGTCAAAGTCCAAAATTTTTGAGTAAAATTGTTTTTTTTCCGAATTTCTTCAATGTCTCTGTGTTCTGATAGCCCATAGAAGAGATTTAACTTTTATCATGATGTATCGAATCGCTGAACAAAAAAAGGAAAGACTTATATCAGGCAAATATCGAAATTTTTGAGAAAAATTTTTTTGCTAATTTCTCCAATATCTCTGTGTTCTGATAGCCCCGAGAAGAGTTCTAACTTTTATCATAATGGATCGAATCGCTAAAGTGAAAGACCAAAGAATTATATCAGTCAAAGTTCGAAATGTTTTAGTAAAATTGGTTTTTTTGCGAATTTCACCAATATCTTTGTGTACTGATAGCCCTAAGAAGAGATATAACTTTTATCATGATGTATCGAATCGCTGAACTGAAAAAGGAAAGGCTTATATCAGAAAAATTTCGAAATTTTTGAGTAAAATTTTTTTTGCTAATTTCTCCAATATCTGTGTGTTATGATAGCCACGAGAAGATTTCTAATTTTTATCATAATGGATCGAATCGCTAAAGTGAAAGACGAAAGAGTTATATCAGTCAAAGTTCGAAATTTTTGAGTAAAATTTTTTGTGGTAATTTCTCCAACATCTCTGTGTTCTGATAGCCCCGAGAAGAGTTCTAACTTTTATCATAATGGATCGAATCGCTAAAGTAAAAGACGAAAGTGTTATATCAGTCAAAGTCCGTAATTTTTTAGTAAAATTGGTTTTCTTGCGAATTTCTCCAATATCTCTGTGTTCTGATGACCCACAGAAGAGATTTATCTTTTATCATGATGTATCGAATAGCTGAACTGAAAAAGGAAAGACTTATATCAGGCAAATTTCGAAAATTTGAGGAAAATTTTTTTGGCGAATTTCTCCAATATCTCTGTGTTCTGATAGCCCCGAGAAGAGTTCTAACTTTTATCACAATGGATCGAATCGCTAAAGTGAAAGACGAAAGTGTTATATCAGTCAAAGTCCGAAATTTTTGAGTAAAATTGTTTTTTTTCCGAATTTCTTCAATATCTCTGTGTTCTGTTAGCCCTAAGAAGAGATATAACTTTTATCATGATGTATCGAATTGCTGAATTGAAAAAGGAAAGACTTATATCTGGCAAATTTCGAAATATTTGAGTAAAACTTTTTTTGCCAATTTCTCCATTATCTCTGTGTTCTGATAACCCCCAGAAGAGTTCTAACTTTTATCATAATGGATCGAATCGCAAAGTGAAAACGAAAGAGTTATATCAGTCAAAGTTCGAAATTTTTGAGTAAAATACTTTGGGCGAATTTCTCCAATATCTCTGTGTTCTGATAGCCCCGAGAAGTGTTCTAACTTTTATCATAATGGATCGAATCGCTAAAGTAAAAGACGAAAGAGTTATATCAGTCAAAGTCCGAAATATTTGAGTAAAATTGTTTTTTTTCCGAATTTCTTCAATATCTCTGTGTTCTGATAGCCCACAGAAGAGATTTAACTTTTATCATGATGTATCGAATCGCTGAACAAAAAAAGGAAAGACTTATATCAGACAAATATTGAAATTTTTGAGAAAAATTTTTTTTGCTAATTTCTCCAATATCTCTGTGTTCTGATAGCCCCGAGAAGAGTTCTAACTTTTACAATAATGGATCGAATCGCTAAAGTGAAAGACGAAAGAATTATATCAGTCAAAGTTCGAAATGTTTTAGTAAAATTGGTTTTTTTGCGAATTTCTCCAATATCTTTGTGTTCTGATAGCCCTAAGAAGAGATATAACTTTTATCATGATGTATCGAATCGCTGAACTGAAAAAGGAAAGGCTTATATCAGACAAATTTCGAAATTTTTGAGTAAAATTTTTTTTGCTAATTTCTCCATTATCTGTGTGTTATGATAGCCCCGAGAAGGGTTCTAACTTTTATCATAATGGATCGAATCGCTAAAGTGAAAGAGTTATATCAGTCAAAGTTCGAAATTTTTGAGTAAAATACTTTGTGCGAATTTCTCCAATATCTCTGTGTTCTGATGACCCACAGAAGAGATTTAACTTTTATCATGATGTATCGAATAGCTGAACTGAAAAAGGAAAGACTTATATCAGGCAAATTTCGAAAATTTGAGGAAAATTTTTTTGGCGAATTTCTCCAATATCTCTGTGTTCTGATAGCCCCGAGAAGAGTTATAACTTTTATCACAATGGATCGAATCGCTAAAGTGAAAGACGAAAGTGTTATATCAGTTAAAGTCCGAAATTTTTGAGTAAAATTGTTTTTTTTCCGAATTTCTTCAATATCTCTGTGTTCTGATAGCCCTAAGAAGAGATTTAACTTTTATCATGATGTATCGAATCGATGAACAAAAAAAGGAAAGTCTTATATCAGGCAAATTTCGAAATTTTTGAGTAAAATTTTTTTTGCCAATTTCTCCAATATCTCTGTGTTCTGATAACCCCGAGAAGAGTTGTAACTTTTATCATAATGGATCGAATCGCTAAAGTGAAAGACGAAAGGGTTATATGAGTCAAAGTTCGAAATTTTTGAGTAAAATACTTTGTGCGAATTTCTCCAATATCTCTGTGTTCTGATAGCCCCGAGAAGAGTTCTAATTTTTATCATAATGGATCGAATCGCTAAAGTGAAAGACGAAAGTGTTATATCAGTCAAAGTTCGAAATTGTTGAGTAAAATTTTTTGTGGTAATTTCTCCAACATCTCTGTGTTCTGATAGCCCCGAGAAGAGTTCTAACTTTTATCATAATGGATCGAATCGCTAAAGTAAAAGACGAAAGTGTTATATCAGTCAAAGTCCGTAATTTTTTAGTAAAATTGGTTTTCTTGCGAATTTCTCCAATATCTCTGTGTTCTGATGACCCACAGAAGAGATTTATCTTTTATCATGATGTATCGAATAGCTGAACTGAAAAAGGAAAGACTTATATCAGGCAAATTTCGAAAATTTGAGGAAAATTTTTTTGGCGAATTTCTCCAATATCTCTGTGTTCTGATAGCCCTAAGAAGAGATTTAACTTTTATCATGATGTATCGAATCGCTGAACAAAAAAAGGAAAGACTTATATCAGGCAAATTTCGAAATTTTTGAGTAAAATTTTTTTTGCTAATTTCTCCAATATCTGTGTGTTATGATAGCCCCGAGAAGAGTTCTAACTTTTATCATAATGGATCGAATCGCTAAAGTGAAAGACGAAAGTGTTATATGAGTCAAAGTTCGAAATTTTTGAGTAAAATACTTTGTGCGAATTTCTCCAATATCTCTGTGTTCTGATAGCCCCGAGAAGAGTTTTAACTTTTATCATACTGGATCGAATCGCTAAAGTGAAAGACGAAAGAGTTATATCAGTCAAAGTCCGAAATTTTTGAGTAAAATTGTTTTTTTTCCGAATTTCTTCAATATCTCTGTGTTCTGATAGCCCTAAGAAGAGATATAACTTTTATCATGATGTATCGAATTGCTGAACTGAAAAAGGAAAGACTTATATCAGGCAAATTTCGAAATTTTTGAGTAAAATTTTTTTTGCCAATTTCTCCAATATCTCTGTGTTCTGATAACCCCGAGAAAAGTTCTAACTTTTATCATAATGGATCGAATCGCTAAAGTGAAAGACGAAAGAGTTATATCAGTCAAAGTTCGAAATTTTTGAGTAAAATTTTTTGTGGTAATTTCTCCAATATCTCTGTGTTCTGATAGCACCGAGAAGAGTTCTAACTTTTATCATACTGGATCGAATCGCTAAAGTGAAAGACGAAAGAGTTATATCAGTCAAAGTCCAAAATTTTTGAGTAAAATTGTTTTTTTTCCGAATTTCTTCAATGTCTCTGTGTTCTGATAGCCCATAGAAGAGATTTAACTTTTATCATGATGTATCGAATCGCTGAACAAAAAAAGGAAAGACTTATATCAGGCAAATATCGAAATTTTTGAGAAAAATTTTTTTTGCTAATTTCTCCAATATCTCTGTGTTCTGATAGCCCCGAGAAGAGTTCTAACTTTTATCATAATGGATCGAATCGCTAAAGTGAAAGACCAAAGAATTATATCAGTCAAAGTTCGAAATGTTTTAGTAAAATTGGTTTTTTTGCGAATTTCACCAATATCTTTGTGTACTGATAGCCCTAAGAAGAGATATAACTTTTATCATGATGTATCGAATCGCTGAACTGAAAAAGGAAAGGCTTATATCAGAAAAATTTCGAAATTTTTGAGTAAAATTTTTTTTGCTAATTTCTCCAATATCTGTGTGTTATGATAGCCACGAGAAGATTTCTAATTTTTATCATAATGGATCGAATCGCTAAAGTGAAAGACGAAAGAGTTATATCAGTCAAAGTTCGAAATTTTTGAGTAAAATTTTTTGTGGTAATTTCTCCAACATCTCTGTGTTCTGATAGCCCCGAGAAGAGTTCTAACTTTTATCATAATGGATCGAATCGCTAAAGTAAAAGACGAAAGTGTTATATCAGTCAAAGTCCGTAATTTTTTAGTAAAATTGGTTTTCTTGCGAATTTCTCCAATATCTCTGTGTTCTGATGACCCACAGAAGAGATTTATCTTTTATCATGATGTATCGAATAGCTGAACTGAAAAAGGAAAGACTTATATCAGGCAAATTTCGAAAATTTGAGGAAAATTTTTTTGGCGAATTTCTCCAATATCTCTGTGTTCTGATAGCCCCGAGAAGAGTTCTAACTTTTATCACAATGGATCGAATCGCTAAAGTGAAAGACGAAAGTGTTATATCAGTCAAAGTCCGAAATTTTTGAGTAAAATTGTTTTTTTTCCGAATTTCGTCAATATCTCTGTGTTCTGTTAGCCCTAAGAAGAGATATAACTTTTATCATGATGTATCGAATTGCTGAATTGAAAAAGGAAAGACTTATATCTGGCAAATTTCGAAATATTTGAGTAAAACTTTTTTTGCCAATTTCTCCATTATCTCTGTGTTCTGATAACCCCCAGAAGAGTTCTAACTTTTATCATAATGGATCGAATCGCAAAGTGAAAACGAAAGAGTTATATCAGTCAAAGTTCGAAATTTTTGAGTAAAATACTTTGGGCGAATTTCTCCAATATCTCTGTGTTCTGATAGCCCCGAGAAGTGTTCTAACTTTTATCATAATGGATCGAATCGCTAAAGTAAAAGACGAAAGAGTTATATCAGTCAAAGTCCGAAATATTTGAGTAAAATTGTTTTTTTTCCGAATTTCTTCAATATCTCTGTGTTCTGATAGCCCACAGAAGAGATTTAACTTTTATCATGATGTATCGAATCGCTGAACAAAAAAAGGAAAGACTTATATCAGACAAATATTGAAATTTTTGAGAAAAATTTTTTTTGCTAATTTCTCCAATATCTCTGTGTTCTGATAGCCCCGAGAAGAGTTCTAACTTTTACAATAATGGATCGAATCGCTAAAGTGAAAGACGAAAGAATTATATCAGTCAAAGTTCGAAATGTTTTAGTAAAATTGGTTTTTTTGCGAATTTCTCCAATATCTTTGTGTTCTGATAGCCCTAAGAAGAGATATAACTTTTATCATGATGTATCGAATCGCTGAACTGAAAAAGGAAAGGCTTATATCAGACAAATTTCGAAATTTTTGAGTAAAATTTTTTTTGCTAATTTCTCCATTATCTGTGTGTTATGATAGCCCCGAGAAGGGTTCTAACTTTTATCATAATGGATCGAATCGCTAAAGTGAAAGAGTTATATCAGTCAAAGTTCGAAATTTTTGAGTAAAATACTTTGTGCGAATTTCTCCAATATCTCTGTGTTCTGATGACCCACAGAAGAGATTTAACTTTTATCATGATGTATCGAATAGCTGAACTGAAAAAGGAAAGACTTATATCAGGCAAATTTCGAAAATTTGAGGAAAATTTTTTTGGCGAATTTCTCCAATATCTCTGTGTTCTGATAGCCCCGAGAAGAGTTATAACTTTTATCACAATGGATCGAATCGCTAAAGTGAAAGACGAAAGTGTTATATCAGTTAAAGTCCGAAATTTTTGAGTAAAATTGTTTTTTTTCCGAATTTCTTCAATATCTCTGTGTTCTGATAGCCCTAAGAAGAGATTTAACTTTTATCATGATGTATCGAATCGATGAACAAAAAAAGGAAAGTCTTATATCAGGCAAATTTCGAAATTTTTGAGTAAAATTTTTTTTGCCAATTTCTCCAATATCTCTGTGTTCTGATAACCCCGAGAAGAGTTGTAACTTTTATCATAATGGATCGAATCGCTAAAGTGAAAGACGAAAGGGTTATATGAGTCAAAGTTCGAAATTTTTGAGTAAAATACTTTGTGCGAATTTCTCCAATATCTCTGTGTTCTGATAGCCCCGAGAAGAGTTCTAATTTTTATCATAATGGATCGAATCGCTAAAGTGAAAGACGAAAGTGTTATATCAGTCAAAGTTCGAAATTGTTGAGTAAAATTTTTTGTGGTAATTTCTCCAACATCTCTGTGTTCTGATAGCCCCGAGAAGAGTTCTAACTTTTATCATAATGGATCGAATCGCTAAAGTAAAAGACGAAAGTGTTATATCAGTCAAAGTCCGTAATTTTTTAGTAAAATTGGTTTTCTTGCGAATTTCTCCAATATCTCTGTGTTCTGATGACCCACAGAAGAGATTTATCTTTTATCATGATGTATCGAATAGCTGAACTGAAAAAGGAAAGACTTATATCAGGCAAATTTCGAAAATTTGAGGAAAATTTTTTTGGCGAATTTCTCCAATATCTCTGTGTTCTGATAGCCCTAAGAAGAGATTTAACTTTTATCATGATGTATCGAATCGCTGAACAAAAAAAGGAAAGACTTATATCAGGCAAATTTCGAAATTTTTGAGTAAAATTTTTTTTGCTAATTTCTCCAATATCTGTGTGTTATGATAGCCCCGAGAAGAGTTCTAACTTTTATCATAATGGATCGAATCGCTAAAGTGAAAGACGAAAGTGTTATATGAGTCAAAGTTCGAAATTTTTGAGTAAAATACTTTGTGCGAATTTCTCCAATATCTCTGTGTTCTGATAGCCCCGAGAAGAGTTTTAACTTTTATCATACTGGATCGAATCGCTAAAGTGAAAGACGAAAGAGTTATATCAGTCAAAGTCCGAAATTTTTGAGTAAAATTGTTTTTTTTCCGAATTTCTTCAATATCTCTGTGTTCTGATAGCCCTAAGAAGAGATATAACTTTTATCATGATGTATCGAATTGCTGAACTGAAAAAGGAAAGACTTATATCAGGCAAATTTCGAAATTTTTGAGTAAAATTTTTTTTGCCAATTTCTCCAATATCTCTGTGTTCTGATAACCCCGAGAAAAGTTCTAACTTTTATCATAATGGATCGAATCGCTAAAGTGAAAGACGAAAGAGTTATATCAGTCAAAGTTCGAAATTTTTGAGTAAAATTTTTTGTGGTAATTTCTCCAATATCTCTGTGTTCTGATAGCACCGAGAAGAGTTCTAACTTTTATCATACTGGATCGAATCGCTAAAGTGAAAGACGAAAGAGTTATATCAGTCAAAGTCCAAAATTTTTGAGTAAAATTGTTTTTTTTCCGAATTTCTTCAATGTCTCTGTGTTCTGATAGCCCATAGAAGAGATTTAACTTTTATCATGATGTATCGAATCGCTGAACAAAAAAAGGAAAGACTTATATCAGGCAAATATCGAAATTTTTGAGAAAAATTTTTTTGCTAATTTCTCCAATATCTCTGTGTTCTGATAGCCCCGAGAAGAGTTCTAACTTTTATCATAATGGATCGAATCGCTAAAGTGAAAGACCAAAGAATTATATCAGTCAAAGTTCGAAATGTTTTAGTAAAATTGGTTTTTTTGCGAATTTCACCAATATCTTTGTGTACTGATAGCCCTAAGAAGAGATATAACTTTTATCATGATGTATCGAATCGCTGAACTGAAAAAGGAAAGGCTTATATCAGAAAAATTTCGAAATTTTTGAGTAAAATTTTTTTTGCTAATTTCTCCAATATCTGTGTGTTATGATAGCCACGAGAAGATTTCTAATTTTTATCATAATGGATCGAATCGCTAAAGTGAAAGACGAAAGAGTTATATCAGTCAAAGTTCGAAATTTTTGAGTAAAATTTTTTGTGGTAATTTCTCCAACATCTCTGTGTTCTGATAGCCCCGAGAAGAGTTCTAACTTTTATCATAATGGATCGAATCGCTAAAGTAAAAGACGAAAGTGTTATATCAGTCAAAGTCCGTAATTTTTTAGTAAAATTGGTTTTCTTGCGAATTTCTCCAATATCTCTGTGTTCTGATGACCCACAGAAGAGATTTATCTTTTATCATGATGTATCGAATAGCTGAACTGAAAAAGGAAAGACTTATATCAGGCAAATTTCGAAAATTTGAGGAAAATTTTTTTGGCGAATTTCTCCAATATCTCTGTGTTCTGATAGCCCCGAGAAGAGTTCTAACTTTTATCACAATGGATCGAATCGCTAAAGTGAAAGACGAAAGTGTTATATCAGTCAAAGTCCGAAATTTTTGAGTAAAATTGTTTTTTTTCCGAATTTCGTCAATATCTCTGTGTTCTGTTAGCCCTAAGAAGAGATATAACTTTTATCATGATGTATCGAATTGCTGAATTGAAAAAGGAAAGACTTATATCTGGCAAATTTCGAAATATTTGAGTAAAACTTTTTTTGCCAATTTCTCCATTATCTCTGTGTTCTGATAACCCCCAGAAGAGTTCTAACTTTTATCATAATGGATCGAATCGCAAAGTGAAAACGAAAGAGTTATATCAGTCAAAGTTCGAAATTTTTGAGTAAAATACTTTGGGCGAATTTCTCCAATATCTCTGTGTTCTGATAGCCCCGAGAAGTGTTCTAACTTTTATCATAATGGATCGAATCGCTAAAGTAAAAGACGAAAGAGTTATATCAGTCAAAGTCCGAAATATTTGAGTAAAATTGTTTTTTTTCCGAATTTCTTCAATATCTCTGTGTTCTGATAGCCCACAGAAGAGATTTAACTTTTATCATGATGTATCGAATCGCTGAACAAAAAAAGGAAAGACTTATATCAGACAAATATTGAAATTTTTGAGAAAAATTTTTTTTGCTAATTTCTCCAATATCTCTGTGTTCTGATAGCCCCGAGAAGAGTTCTAACTTTTACAATAATGGATCGAATCGCTAAAGTGAAAGACGAAAGAATTATATCAGTCAAAGTTCGAAATGTTTTAGTAAAATTGGTTTTTTTGCGAATTTCTCCAATATCTTTGTGTTCTGATAGCCCTAAGAAGAGATATAACTTTTATCATGATGTATCGAATCGCTGAACTGAAAAAGGAAAGGCTTATATCAGACAAATTTCGAAATTTTTGAGTAAAATTTTTTTTGCTAATTTCTCCATTATCTGTGTGTTATGATAGCCCCGAGAAGGGTTCTAACTTTTATCATAATGGATCGAATCGCTAAAGTGAAAGAGTTATATCAGTCAAAGTTCGAAATTTTTGAGTAAAATACTTTGTGCGAATTTCTCCAATATCTCTGTGTTCTGATGACCCACAGAAGAGATTTAACTTTTATCATGATGTATCGAATAGCTGAACTGAAAAAGGAAAGACTTATATCAGGCAAATTTCGAAAATTTGAGGAAAATTTTTTTGGCGAATTTCTCCAATATCTCTGTGTTCTGATAGCCCCGAGAAGAGTTATAACTTTTATCACAATGGATCGAATCGCTAAAGTGAAAGACGAAAGTGTTATATCAGTTAAAGTCCGAAATTTTTGAGTAAAATTGTTTTTTTTCCGAATTTCTTCAATATCTCTGTGTTCTGATAGCCCTAAGAAGAGATTTAACTTTTATCATGATGTATCGAATCGATGAACAAAAAAAGGAAAGTCTTATATCAGGCAAATTTCGAAATTTTTGAGTAAAATTTTTTTTGCCAATTTCTCCAATATCTCTGTGTTCTGATAACCCCGAGAAGAGTTGTAACTTTTATCATAATGGATCGAATCGCTAAAGTGAAAGACGAAAGGGTTATATGAGTCAAAGTTCGAAATTTTTGAGTAAAATACTTTGTGCGAATTTCTCCAATATCTCTGTGTTCTGATAGCCCCGAGAAGAGTTCTAATTTTTATCATAATGGATCGAATCGCTAAAGTGAAAGACGAAAGTGTTATATCAGTCAAAGTTCGAAATTGTTGAGTAAAATTTTTTGTGGTAATTTCTCCAACATCTCTGTGTTCTGATAGCCCCGAGAAGAGTTCTAACTTTTATCATAATGGATCGAATCGCTAAAGTAAAAGACGAAAGTGTTATATCAGTCAAAGTCCGTAATTTTTTAGTAAAATTGGTTTTCTTGCGAATTTCTCCAATATCTCTGTGTTCTGATGACCCACAGAAGAGATTTATCTTTTATCATGATGTATCGAATAGCTGAACTGAAAAAGGAAAGACTTATATCAGGCAAATTTCGAAAATTTGAGGAAAATTTTTTTGGCGAATTTCTCCAATATCTCTGTGTTCTGATAGCCCTAAGAAGAGATTTAACTTTTATCATGATGTATCGAATCGCTGAACAAAAAAAGGAAAGACTTATATCAGGCAAATTTCGAAATTTTTGAGTAAAATTTTTTTTGCTAATTTCTCCAATATCTGTGTGTTATGATAGCCCCGAGAAGAGTTCTAACTTTTATCATAATGGATCGAATCGCTAAAGTGAAAGACGAAAGTGTTATATGAGTCAAAGTTCGAAATTTTTGAGTAAAATACTTTGTGCGAATTTCTCCAATATCTCTGTGTTCTGATAGCCCCGAGAAGAGTTTTAACTTTTATCATACTGGATCGAATCGCTAAAGTGAAAGACGAAAGAGTTATATCAGTCAAAGTCCGAAATTTTTGAGTAAAATTGTTTTTTTTCCGAATTTCTTCAATATCTCTGTGTTCTGATAGCCCTAAGAAGAGATATAACTTTTATCATGATGTATCGAATTGCTGAACTGAAAAAGGAAAGACTTATATCAGGCAAATTTCGAAATTTTTGAGTAAAATTTTTTTTGCCAATTTCTCCAATATCTCTGTGTTCTGATAACCCCGAGAAAAGTTCTAACTTTTATCATAATGGATCGAATCGCTAAAGTGAAAGACGAAAGAGTTATATCAGTCAAAGTTCGAAATTTTTGAGTAAAATTTTTTGTGGTAATTTCTCCAATATCTCTGTGTTCTGATAGCACCGAGAAGAGTTCTAACTTTTATCATACTGGATCGAATCGCTAAAGTGAAAGACGAAAGAGTTATATCAGTCAAAGTCCAAAATTTTTGAGTAAAATTGTTTTTTTTCCGAATTTCTTCAATGTCTCTGTGTTCTGATAGCCCATAGAAGAGATTTAACTTTTATCATGATGTATCGAATCGCTGAACAAAAAAAGGAAAGACTTATATCAGGCAAATATCGAAATTTTTGAGAAAAATTTTTTTGCTAATTTCTCCAATATCTCTGTGTTCTGATAGCCCCGAGAAGAGTTCTAACTTTTATCATAATGGATCGAATCGCTAAAGTGAAAGACCAAAGAATTATATCAGTCAAAGTTCGAAATGTTTTAGTAAAATTGGTTTTTTTGCGAATTTCACCAATATCTTTGTGTACTGATAGCCCTAAGAAGAGATATAACTTTTATCATGATGTATCGAATCGCTGAACTGAAAAAGGAAAGGCTTATATCAGAAAAATTTCGAAATTTTTGAGTAAAATTTTTTTTGCTAATTTCTCCAATATCTGTGTGTTATGATAGCCACGAGAAGATTTCTAATTTTTATCATAATGGATCGAATCGCTAAAGTGAAAGACGAAAGAGTTATATCAGTCAAAGTTCGAAATTTTTGAGTAAAATTTTTTGTGGTAATTTCTCCAACATCTCTGTGTTCTGATAGCCCCGAGAAGAGTTCTAACTTTTATCACAATGGATCGAATCGCTAAAGTGAAAGACGAAAGAGTTATATCAGTCAAAGTCCGAAATTTTTGAGTAAAATTGTTTTTTTTCCGAATTTCGTCAATATCTCTGTGTTCTGTTAGCCCTAAGAAGAGATATAACTTTTATCATGATGTATCGAATTGCTGAATTGAAAAAGGAAAGACTTATATCTGGCAAATTTCGAAATATTTGAGTAAAACTTTTTTTGCCAATTTCTCCATTATCTCTGTGTTCTGATAACCCCCAGAAGAGTTCTAACTTTTATCATAATGGATCGAATCGCAAAGTGAAAACGAAAGAGTTATATCAGTCAAAGTTCGAAATTTTTGAGTAAAATACTTTGGGCGAATTTCTCCAATATCTCTGTGTTCTGATAGCCCCGAGAAGTGTTCTAACTTTTATCATAATGGATCGAATCGCTAAAGTAAAAGACGAAAGAGTTATATCAGTCAAAGTCCGAAATATTTGAGTAAAATTGTTTTTTTTCCGAATTTCTTCAATATCTCTGTGTTCTGATAGCCCACAGAAGAGATTTAACTTTTATCATGATGTATCGAATCGCTGAACAAAAAAAGGAAAGACTTATATCAGACAAATATTGAAATTTTTGAGAAAAATTTTTTTTGCTAATTTCTCCAATATCTCTGTGTTCTGATAGCCCCGAGAAGAGTTCTAACTTTTACAATAATGGATCGAATCGCTAAAGTGAAAGACGAAAGAATTATATCAGTCAAAGTTCGAAATGTTTTAGTAAAATTGGTTTTTTTGCGAATTTCTCCAATATCTTTGTGTTCTGATAGCCCTAAGAAGAGATATAACTTTTATCATGATGTATCGAATCGCTGAACTGAAAAAGGAAAGGCTTATATCAGACAAATTTCGAAATTTTTGAGTAAAATTTTTTTTGCTAATTTCTCCATTATCTGTGTGTTATGATAGCCCCGAGAAGGGTTCTAACTTTTATCATAATGGATCGAATCGCTAAAGTGAAAGAGTTATATCAGTCAAAGTTCGAAATTTTTGAGTAAAATACTTTGTGCGAATTTCTCCAATATCTCTGTGTTCTGATGACCCACAGAAGAGATTTAACTTTTATCATGATGTATCGAATAGCTGAACTGAAAAAGGAAAGACTTATATCAGGCAAATTTCGAAAATTTGAGGAAAATTTTTTTGGCGAATTTCTCCAATATCTCTGTGTTCTGATAGCCCCGAGAAGAGTTATAACTTTTATCACAATGGATCGAATCGCTAAAGTGAAAGACGAAAGTGTTATATCAGTTAAAGTCCGAAATTTTTGAGTAAAATTGTTTTTTTTCCGAATTTCTTCAATATCTCTGTGTTCTGATAGCCCTAAGAAGAGATTTAACTTTTATCATGATGTATCGAATCGATGAACAAAAAAAGGAAAGTCTTATATCAGGCAAATTTCGAAATTTTTGAGTAAAATTTTTTTTGCCAATTTCTCCAATATCTCTGTGTTCTGATAACCCCGAGAAGAGTTGTAACTTTTATCATAATGGATCGAATCGCTAAAGTGAAAGACGAAAGGGTTATATGAGTCAAAGTTCGAAATTTTTGAGTAAAATACTTTGTGCGAATTTCTCCAATATCTCTGTGTTCTGATAGCCCCGAGAAGAGTTCTAATTTTTATCATAATGGATCGAATCGCTAAAGTGAAAGACGAAAGTGTTATATCAGTCAAAGTTCGAAATTGTTGAGTAAAATTTTTTGTGGTAATTTCTCCAACATCTCTGTGTTCTGATAGCCCCGAGAAGAGTTCTAACTTTTATCATAATGGATCGAATCGCTAAAGTAAAAGACGAAAGTGTTATATCAGTCAAAGTCCGTAATTTTTTAGTAAAATTGGTTTTCTTGCGAATTTCTCCAATATCTCTGTGTTCTGATGACCCACAGAAGAGATTTATCTTTTATCATGATGTATCGAATAGCTGAACTGAAAAAGGAAAGACTTATATCAGGCAAATTTCGAAAATTTGAGGAAAATTTTTTTGGCGAATTTCTTCAATATCTCTGTGTTCTGATAGCCCTAAGAAGAGATATAACTTTTATCATGATGTATCGAATCGCTGAACAAAAAAAGGAAAGACTTATATCAGACAAATTTCGAAATTTTTGAGTAAAATTTTTTTTGCTAATTTCTCCAATATCTGTGTGTTCTGATAACCCCGTGAAGAATTGTAACTTTTATCATAATGGATCGAATCGCTAAAGTGAAAGACGAAAGGGTTATATGAGTCAAAGTTCGACATTTTTGAGTAAAATACTTTGTGCGAATTTCTCCAATATCTCTGTGTTCTGATAGCCCCGAGAAGAGTTTTAACTTTTATCATACTTGATCGAATCGCTAAAGTGAAAGACGAAAGAGTTATATCAGTCAAAGTCCGAAATTTTTGAGTAAAATTGTTTTTTTTCCGAATTTCTTCAATATCTCTGTGTTCTGATAGCCCTAAGAAGAGATATAACTTTTATCATGATGTATCGAATTGCTGAACTGAAAAAGGAAAGACTTATATCAGGCAAATTTCGAAATTTTTGAGTAAAATTTTTTTTGCCAATTTCTCCAATATCTCTGTGTTCTGATAACCCCGAGAAGAGTTCTAACTTTTATCATAATGGATCGAATCGCTAAAGTGAAAGACGAAAGAGTTATATCAGTCAAAGTTCGAAATTTTTGAGTAAAATTTTTTGTGGTAATTTCTCCAATATCTCTGTGTTCTGATAGCACCGAGAAGAGTTCTAACTTTTATCATACTGGATCGAATCGCTAAAGTGAAAGACGAAAGAGTTATATCAGTCAAAGTCCAAAATTTTTGAGTAAAATTGTTTTTTTTCCGAATTTCTTCAATGTCTCTGTGTTCTGATAGCCCATAGAAGAGATTTAACTTTTATCATGATGTATCGAATCGCTGAACAAAAAAAGGAAAGACTTATATCAGGCAAATATCGAAATTTTTGAGAAAAATTTTTTTGCTAATTTCTCCAATATCTCTGTGTTCTGATAGCCCCGAGAAGAGTTCTAACTTTTATCATAATGGATCGAATCGCTAAAGTGAAAGACCAAAGAATTATATCAGTCAAAGTTCGAAATGTTTTAGTAAAATTGGTTTTTTTGCGAATTTCACCAATATCTTTGTGTACTGATAGCCCTAAGAAGAGATATAACTTTTATCATGATGTATCGAATCGCTGAACTGAAAAAGGAAAGGCTTATATCAGAAAAATTTCGAAATTTTTGAGTAAAATTTTTTTTGCTAATTTCTCCAATATCTGTGTGTTATGATAGCCACGAGAAGATTTCTAATTTTTATCATAATGGATCGAATCGCTAAAGTGAAAGACGAAAGAGTTATATCAGTCAAAGTTCGAAATTTTTGAGTAAAATTTTTTGTGGTAATTTCTCCAACATCTCTGTGTTCTGATAGCCCCGAGAAGAGTTCTAACTTTTATCATAATGGATCGAATCGCTAAAGTAAAAGACGAAAGTGTTATATCAGTCAAAGTCCGTAATTTTTTAGTAAAATTGGTTTTCTTGCGAATTTCTCCAATATCTCTGTGTTCTGATGACCCACAGAAGAGATTTATCTTTTATCATGATGTATCGAATAGCTGAACTGAAAAAGGAAAGACTTATATCAGGCAAATTTCGAAAATTTGAGGAAAATTTTTTTGGCGAATTTCTCCAATATCTCTGTGTTCTGATAGCCCCGAGAAGAGTTCTAACTTTTATCACAATGGATCGAATCGCTAAAGTGAAAGACGAAAGTGTTATATCAGTCAAAGTCCGAAATTTTTGAGTAAAATTGTTTTTTTTCCGAATTTCGTCAATATCTCTGTGTTCTGTTAGCCCTAAGAAGAGATATAACTTTTATCATGATGTATCGAATTGCTGAATTGAAAAAGGAAAGACTTATATCTGGCAAATTTCGAAATATTTGAGTAAAACTTTTTTTGCCAATTTCTCCATTATCTCTGTGTTCTGATAACCCCCAGAAGAGTTCTAACTTTTATCATAATGGATCGAATCGCAAAGTGAAAACGAAAGAGTTATATCAGTCAAAGTTCGAAATTTTTGAGTAAAATACTTTGGGCGAATTTCTCCAATATCTCTGTGTTCTGATAGCCCCGAGAAGTGTTCTAACTTTTATCATAATGGATCGAATCGCTAAAGTAAAAGACGAAAGAGTTATATCAGTCAAAGTCCGAAATATTTGAGTAAAATTGTTTTTTTTCCGAATTTCTTCAATATCTCTGTGTTCTGATAGCCCACAGAAGAGATTTAACTTTTATCATGATGTATCGAATCGCTGAACAAAAAAAGGAAAGACTTATATCAGACAAATATTGAAATTTTTGAGAAAAATTTTTTTTGCTAATTTCTCCAATATCTCTGTGTTCTGATAGCCCCGAGAAGAGTTCTAACTTTTACAATAATGGATCGAATCGCTAAAGTGAAAGACGAAAGAATTATATCAGTCAAAGTTCGAAATGTTTTAGTAAAATTGGTTTTTTTGCGAATTTCTCCAATATCTTTGTGTTCTGATAGCCCTAAGAAGAGATATAACTTTTATCATGATGTATCGAATCGCTGAACTGAAAAAGGAAAGGCTTATATCAGACAAATTTCGAAATTTTTGAGTAAAATTTTTTTTGCTAATTTCTCCATTATCTGTGTGTTATGATAGCCCCGAGAAGGGTTCTAACTTTTATCATAATGGATCGAATCGCTAAAGTGAAAGAGTTATATCAGTCAAAGTTCGAAATTTTTGAGTAAAATACTTTGTGCGAATTTCTCCAATATCTCTGTGTTCTGATGACCCACAGAAGAGATTTAACTTTTATCATGATGTATCGAATAGCTGAACTGAAAAAGGAAAGACTTATATCAGGCAAATTTCGAAAATTTGAGGAAAATTTTTTTGGCGAATTTCTCCAATATCTCTGTGTTCTGATAGCCCCGAGAAGAGTTATAACTTTTATCACAATGGATCGAATCGCTAAAGTGAAAGACGAAAGTGTTATATCAGTTAAAGTCCGAAATTTTTGAGTAAAATTGTTTTTTTTCCGAATTTCTTCAATATCTCTGTGTTCTGATAGCCCTAAGAAGAGATTTAACTTTTATCATGATGTATCGAATCGATGAACAAAAAAAGGAAAGTCTTATATCAGGCAAATTTCGAAATTTTTGAGTAAAATTTTTTTTGCCAATTTCTCCAATATCTCTGTGTTCTGATAACCCCGAGAAGAGTTCTAACTTTTATCATAATGGATCGAATCGCTAAAGTGAAAGACGAAAGGGTTATATGAGTCAAAGTTCGACATTTTTGAGTAAAATACTTTGTGCGAATTTCTCCAATATCTCTGTGTTCTGATAGCCCCGAGAAGAGTTCTAATTTTTATCATAATGGATCGAATCGCTAAAGTGAAAGACGAAAGTGTTATATCAGTCAAAGTTCGAAATTGTTGAGTAAAATTTTTTGTGGTAATTTCTCCAATATCTCTGTGTTCTGATAGCCCCGAGAAGAGTTCTAACTTTTATCATAATGGATCGAATCGCTAAAGTAAAAGACGAAAGTGTTATATCAGTCAAAGTCCGTAATTTTTTAGTAAAATTGGTTTTCTTGCGAATTTCTCCAATATCTCTGTGTTCTGATGACCCACAGAAGAGATTTAACTTTTATCATGATGTATCGAATAGCTGAACTGAAAAAGGAAAGACTTATATCAGGCAAATTTCGAAAATTTGAGGAAAATTTTTTTGGCGAATTTCTCCAATATCTCTGTGTTCTGATAGCCCCGAGAAGAGTTCTAACTTTTATCATAATGGATCGAATCGCTAAAGTGAAAGACGAAAGAGTTATATCAGTCAAAGTCCGAAATTTTTGAGTAAAATTGTTTTTTTTCCGAATTTCTTCAATATCTCTGTGTTCTGATAGCCCTAAGAAGAGATTTAACTTTTATCATGATGTATCGAATTGCTGAACTGAAAAAGGAAAGACTTATATCAGGCAAATTTCGAAATTTTTGAGTAAAACTTTTTTTGCCAATTTCTCCAATATCTCTGTGTTCTGATAACCCCGAGAAGAGTTCTAACTTTTATCATAATGGATCGAATCGCTAAAGTGAAAGACGAAAGAGTTATATCAGTCAAAGTTCGAAATTTTTGAGTAAAATACTTTGTGCGAATTTCTCCAATATCTCTGTGTTCTGATAGCCCCGAGAAGAGTTCTAACTTTTATCATAATGGATCGAATCGCTAAAGTGAAAGACGAAAGAGTTATATCAGTCAAAGTCCGAAATTTTTGAGTAAAATTGTTTTTTTTCCGAATTTCTTCAATATCTCTGTGTTCTGATATCCCTAAGAAGAGATTTAACTTTTATCATGATGTATCGAATCGCTGAACAAAAAAAGGAAAGACTTATATCAGGCAAATTTCGAAATTTTTGAGAAAAATTTTTTTTGCGAATTTCTCCAATATCTCTGTGTTCTGATAGCCCCGAGAAGAGTTCTAACTTTTATCATAATGGATCGAATCGCTAAAGTGAAAGACCAAAGAATTATATCAGTCAAAGTTCGAAATGTTTTAGTAAAATTGGTTTTTTTGCGAATTTCTCCAATATCTTTGTGTTCTGATAGCCCTAAGAAGAGATATAACTTTTATCATGATGTATCGAATCGCTGAACTGAAAAAGGAAAGGCTTATATCAGACAAATTTCGAAATTTTTGAGTAAAATTTTTTTTGCCAATTTCTCCAATATCTGTGTGTTATGATAGCCCCGAGAAGGGTTCTAACTTTTATCATAATGGATCGAATCGCTAAAGTGAAAGAGTTATATCAGTCAAAGTTCGAAATTTTTGAGTAAAATACTTTGTGCGAATTTCTCCAATATCTCTGTGTTCTGATAGCCACGAGAAGAGTTCTAACTTTTATCATAATGGATCGAATCGCTAAAGTAAAAGACGAAAGGGTTATATCAGTCAAAGTCCAAAATTTTTGAGTAAAATTGCTTTTTTTCCGAATTTCTTCAATATCTCTGTGTTCTGATAGCCCACAGAAGAGATTTAACTTTTATCATGATGTATCGAATCGCTGAACAAAAAAAGGAAAGACTTATATCAGGCAAATATCGAAATTTTTGAGAAAAATTTTTTTTGCTAATTTCTCCAATATCTCTGTGTTCTGATAGCCCCGAGAAGAGTTCTAACTTTTATCATAATGGATCGAATCGCTAAAGTAAAAGACGAAAGAGTTATATCAGTCAAAGTCCGAAATATTTGAGTAAAATTGTTTTTTTTCCGAATTTCTTCAATATATCTGTGTTCTGATAGCCCACAGAAGAGATTTAACTTTTATCATGATGTATCGAATCGCTGAACAAAAAAAGGAAAGACTTATATCAGGCAAATATCGAAATTTTTGAGAAAAAATTTTTTTGCTAATTTCTCCAATATCTCTGTGTTCTGATAGCCCCGAGAAGATTTCTAACTTTTATCATAATGGATCGAATCGCTAAAGTGAAAGACTAAAGAATTATATGAGTCAAAGTTCGAAATGTTTTAGTAAAATTTGTTTTTTTGCGAATTTCTCCAATATCTTTGTGATGTGATAGCCCTAAGAAGAGATATAACTTTTATCATGATGTATCGAATCGCTGAACTGAAAAAGGAAAGGCTTATATCAGACAAATTTCGAAATTTTTGGGTAAAATTTTTTTTGCCAATTTCTCCAATATCTCTGTGTTCTGATAACCCCGAGAAGAGTTGTAAATTTTATCATAATGGATCGAATCGCTAAAGTGAAAGACGAAAGTGTTATATGAGTCAAAGTTCGAAATTTTTGAGTAAAATACTTTGTGCGAATTTCTCCAATATCTCTGTGTTCTGATAGCCCCGAGAAGAGTTCTAACTTTTATCATAATGGATCGAATCGCTAAAGTAAAAGACGAAAGAGTTATATCAGTCAAAGTCCAAAATTTTTGAGTAAAATTGTTTTTTTTCCGAATTTCTTCAATATCTCTGTGTTCTGATAGCCCATAGAAGAGATTTAACTTTTATCATGATGTATCGAATCGCTGAACAAAAAAAGGAAAGACTTATATCAGGCAAATATCGAAATTTTTGAGAAAAATTTTTTTTGCTAATTTCTCCAATATCTCTGTGTTCTGATAGCCCCGAGAAGAGTTCTAACTTTTATCATAATGGATCGAATCGCTAATGTGAAAGACCAAAGAATTATATCAGTCAAATTTCGAAATGTTTTAGTAAATTTGGTTTTTTTGCGAATTTCACCAATATCTTTGTGTACTGATAGCCCTAAGAAGAGATATAACTTTTATCATGATGTATCGAATCGCTGAACTGAAAAAGGAAAGGCTTATATCAGAAAAATTTCGAAATTTTTGA
The DNA here is from genome assembly GCF_016802725.1 of Solenopsis invicta. Taxonomy (NCBI): domain Eukaryota; kingdom Metazoa; phylum Arthropoda; class Insecta; order Hymenoptera; family Formicidae; genus Solenopsis; species Solenopsis invicta. The sequence continues at coordinate 3,314,828 of NC_052672.1, forward strand.
GTAAAACTTTTTTTGCTAATTTCTCCAATATCTGTGTGTTATGATAGCCCCGAGAAGAGTTCTAACTTTTATCATAATGGATCGAATCGCTAAAGTGAAAGACGAAAGAGTTATATCAGTCAAAGTTCGAAATTTTTGAGTAAAATTTTTTGTGGTAATTTCTCCAACATCTCTGTGTTCTGATAGCCCCGAGAAGAGTTCTAACTTTTATCATAATGGATCGAAACGCTAAAGTAAAAGACGAAAGTGTTATATCAGTCAAAGTCCGTAATTTTTTAGTAAAATTGGTTTTCTTGCTAATTTCTCCAATATCTCTGTGTTCTGATAAACCACAGAAGAGATTTAACTTTTATCATGATGTATCGAATAGCTGAACTGAAAAAGGAAAGACTTATATCAGGCAAATTTCGAAAATTTGAGGAAAATTTTTTTGGCGAATTTCTCCAATATCTCTGTGTTCTGATAGCCCCGAGAAGAGTTCTAACTTTTATCATAATGGATCGAATCGCTAAAGTAAAAGACGAAAGAGTTATATCAGTCAAAGTCCGAAATTTTTGAGTAAAATTGTTTTTTTTCCGAATTTCTTCAATATCTCTGTGTTCTGATAGCCCACAGAAGAGATTTAACTTTTATCATGATGTATCGAATCGCTGAACAAAAAAAGGAAAGACTTATATCAGGCAAATTTCGAAATTTTTGAGTAAAATTTTTTTGCTAATTTCTCCAATATCTCTGTGTTCTGATAGCCCCGAGAAGATTTCTAACTTTTATCATAATGGATCGAATCGCTAAAGTGAAAGACTAAAGAATTATATGAGTCAAAGTTCGAAATGTTTTAGTAAAATTGTTTTTTTGCGAATTTCTCCAATATCTTTGTGTTCTGATAGCCCTAAGAAGAGATATAACTTTTATCATGATGTATCGAATCGCTGAACTGAAAAAGGAAAGACTTATATCAGGCAAATTTCGAAATTTTTGAGTAAAATTTTTTTTGCCAATTTCTCCAATATCTCTGTGTTCTGATAACCCCGAGAAGAATTGTAACTTTTATCATAATGGATCGAATCGCTAAAGTGAAAGACGAAAGGGTTATATGAGTCAAAGTTCGAAATTTTTGAGTAAAATACTTTGTGCGAATTTCTCCAATATCTCTGTGTTCTGATAGCCCCGAGAAGAGTTCTATCTTTTATCATAATGGATCGAATCGCTAAAGTAAAAGACGAAAGAGTTATATCAGTCAAAGTCCGAAATATTTGAGTAAAATTGTTTTTTTTCCGAATTTCTTCAATATCTCTGTGTTCTGATAGCCCACAGAAGAGATTTAACTTTTATCATGATGTATCGAATCGCTGAACAAAAAAAGGAAAGACTTATATCAGGCAAATTTCGAAATTTTTGAGAAAAATTTTTTTTGCTAATTTCTCCAATATCTATGTGTTCTGATAGCCCCGAGAAGAGTTCTAACTTTTAACATAATGGATCGAATCGCTAAAGTGAAAAACCAAAGAATTATATCAGTCAAAGTTCGAAATGTTTTAGTAAAATTGGTTTTTTTGCGAATTTCACAAATATCTTTGTGTACTGATAGCCCTAAGAAGAGATATAACTTTTATCATGATGTATCGAATCGCTGAACTGAAAAAGGAAAGGCTTATACCAGACAAATTTCGAAATTTTTGAGTAAAACTTTTTTTGCTAATTTCTCCAATATCTGTGTGTTATGATAGCCCCGAGAAGAGTTCTAATTTTTATCATAATGGATCGAATCGCTAAAGTGAAAGACGAAAGAGTTATATCAGTCAAAGTTCGAAATTTTTGAGTAAAATTTTTTGTGGTAATTTGTCCAACATCTCTGTGTTCTGATAGCCCCGAGAAGAGTTCTAACTTTTATCATAATGGATCGAATCGCTAAAGTAAAAGACGAAAGTGTTATATCAGTCAAAGTCCGTAATTTTTTAGTAAAATTGGTTTTCTTGGGAATTTCTCCAATATCTCTGTGTTCTGATGACCCACAGAAGAGATTTAACTTTTATCATGATGTATCGAATAGCTGAACTGAAAAAGGAAAGACTTATATCAAGCAAATTTCGAAAATTTGAGGAAAATTTTTTTGGCGAATTTCTCCAATATCTCTGTGTTCTGATAGCCCCGAGAAGAGTTCTAACTTTTATCATAATGGATCGAATCGCTAAAGTGAAAGACGAAAGAGTTATATCAGTCAAAGTCCGAAATTTTTGAGTAAAATTGTTTTTTTTCCAAATTTCTTCAATATCTCTGTGTTCTGATAGCCCTAAGAAGAGATATAACTTTTATCATGATGTATCGAATTGCTGAACAGAAAAAGGAAAGACTTATATCAGGCAAATTTCGAAATTTTTGAGTAAAATTTTTTTTGCCAATTTCTCCAATATCTCTGTGTTCTGATAACCCCGAGAAGAGTTGTAACTTTTATCATAATGGATCGAATCGCTAAAGTGAAAGACGAAAGGGTTATATGAGTCAAAGTTCGAAATTTTTGAGTAAAATACTTTGTGCGAATTTCTCCAATATCTCTGTGTTCTGATAGCCCCGAGAAGAGTTCTAACTTTTATCATAATGGATCGAATCGCTAAAGTAAAAGACGAAAGAGTTATATCAGTCAAAGTCCAAAATTTTTGAGTAAAATTGTTTTTTTTCCGAATTTCTTCAATATCTCTGTGTTCTGATAGCCCACAGAAGAGATTTAACTTTTATCATGATGTATCGAATCGCTGAACAAAAAAGGAAAGACTTATATCAGGCAAATATCGAAATTTTTGAGAAAAATTTTTTTGCTAATTTCTCCAATATCTCTGTGTTCTGATAGCCCCGAGAAGAGTTCTAACTTTTATCATAATGGATCGAATCGCTAAAGTGAAAGACCAAAGAATTATATCAGTCAAAGTTCGAAATGTTTTAGTAAAATTGGTTTTTTTGCGAATTTCACCAATATCTTTGTGTACTGATAGCCCTAAGAAGAGATATAACTTTTATCATGATGTATCGAATCGCTGAACTGAAAAAGGAAAGGCTTATATCAGAAAAATTTCGAAATTTTTGAGTAAAATTTTTTTTGCTAATTTCTCCAATATCTGTGTGTTATGATAGCCCCGAGAAGAGTTCTAACTTTTATCATAATGGATCGAATCGCTAAAGTGAAAGACGAAAGAGTTATATCAGTCAAAGTTCGAAATTTTTGAGTAAAATTTTTTGTGGTAATTTCTCCAACATCTCTGTGTTCTGATAGCCCCGAGAAGAGTTCTAACTTTTATCATAATGGATCGAATCGCTAAAGTAAAAGACGAAAGTGTTATATCAGTCAAAGTCCGTAATTTTTTAGTAAAATTGGTTTTCTTGCGAATTTCTCCAATATCTCTGTGTTCTGATGACCCACAGAAGAGATTTAACTTTTATCATGATGTATCGAATAGCTGAACTGAAAAAGGAAAGACTTATATCAGGCAAATTTCGAAAATTTGAGGAAAATTTTTTTGGCGAATTTCTCCAATATCTCTGTGTTCTGATAGCCCCGAGAAGAGTTCTAACTTTTATCATAATGGATCGAATCGCTAAAGTGAAAGACGAAAGAGTTATATCAGTCAAAGTCCGAAATTTTTGAGTAAAATTGTTTTTTTTCCGAATTTCTTCAATATCTCTGTGTTCTGATAGCCCACAGAAGAGATTTAACTTTTATCATGATGTATCGAATCGCTGAACAGAAAAAGGAAAGACTTATATCAGGCAAATTTCGAAATTTTTGAGTAAAATTTTTTTTGCCAATTTCTCCAATATCTCTGTGTTCTGATAACCCCGAGAAGAGTTGTAACTTTTATCATAATGGATCGAATCGCTAAAGTGAAAGACGAAAGGGTTATATGAGTCAAAGTTCGAAATTTTTGAGTAAAATACTTTGTGCGAATTTCTCCAATATCTCTGTGTTCTGATAGCCCCGAGAAGAGTTCTAACTTTTATCATAATGGATCGAATCGCTAAAGTAAAAGACGAAAGAGTTATATCAGTCAAAGTCCGAAATTTTTGAGTAAAATTGTTTTTTTTCCGAATTTCTTCAATATCTCTGTGTTCTGATAGCCCACAGAAGAGATTTAACTTTTATCATGATGTATCGAATCGCTGAACAAAAAAAGGAAAGACTTATATCAGGCAAATATCGAAATTTTTGAGAAAAATTTTTTTTGCTCATTTCTCCAATATCTCTGTGTTCTGATAGCCCCGAGAAGAGTTCTAACTTTTATCATAATGGATCGAATCGCTAAAGTGAAAGACCAAAGAATTATATCAGTCAAAGTTCGAAATGTTTTAGTAAAATTGGTTTTTTTGCGAATTTCACCAATATCTTTGTGTACTGATAGCCCTAAGAAGAGATATAACTTTTATCATGATGTATCGAATCGCTGAACTGAAAAAGGAAAGGCTTATATCAGACAAATTTCGAAATTTTTGAGTAAAATTTTTTTTGCTATTTTCTCCAATATCTGTGTGTTATCATAGCCCCGAGAAGAGTTCTAACTTTTATCATAATGGATCGAATCGCTAAAGTGAAAGACGAAAGTGTTATATCAGTCAAAGTTCGAAATTTTTGAGTAAAATTTTTTGTGGTAATTTCTCCAACATCTCTGTGTTCTGATAGCCCCGAGAAGAGTTCTAACTTTTATCATAATGGATCGAATCGCTAAAGTAAAAGACGAAAGTGTTATATCAGTCAAAGTCCGTAATTTTTTAGTAAAATTGGTTTTCTTGCGAATTTCTCCAATATCTCTGTGTTCTGATGACCCACAGAAGAGATTTAACTTTTATCATGATGTATCGAATAGCTGAACTGAAAAAGGAAAGACTTATATCAGGCAAATTTCGAAAATTTGAGGAAAATTTTTTTGGCGAATTTCTCCAATATCTCTGTGTTCTGATAGCCCCGAGAAGAGTTCTAACTTTTATCATAATGGATCGAATCGCTAAAGTGAAAGACGAAAGTGTTATATCAGTCAAAGTCCGAAATTTTTGAGTAAAATTGTTTTTTTTCCGAATTTCTTCAATATCTCTGTGTTCTGATAGCCCACAGAAGAGATATAACTTTTATCATGATGTATCGAATCGCTGAACAAAAAAAGGAAAGACTTATATCAGGCAAATTTCGAAATTTTTGAGTAAAATTTTTTTTGCCAATTTCTCCAATATCTCTGTGTTCTGATAACCCCGAGAAGAGTTGTAACTTTTATCATAATGGATCGAATCGCTAAAGTGAAAGACGAAAGGGTTATATGAGTCAAAGTTCGAAATTTTTGAGTAAAATACTTTGTGCGAATTTCTCCAATATCTCTGTGTTCTGATAGCCCCGAGAAGAGTTCTAACTTTTATCATAATGGATCGAATCGCTAAAGTAAAAGACGAAAGAGTTATATCAGTCAAAGTCCAAAATTTTTGAGTAAAATTGTTTTTTTTCCGAATTTCTTCAATATCTCTGTGTTCTGATAGCCCACAGAAGAGATTTAACTTTTATCATGATGTATCGAATCGCTGAACAAAAAAAGGAAAGACTTATATCAGGCAAATATCGAAATTTTTGAGAAAAATTTTTTTTGCTAATTTCTCCAATATCTCTGTGTTCTGATAGCCCCGAGAAGAGTTCTAACTTTTATCATAATGGATCGAATCGCTAAAGTGAAAGACCAAAGAATTATATCAGTCAAAGTTCGAAATGTTTTAGTAAAATTGGTTTTTTTGCGAATTTCACCAATATCTTTGTGTACTGATAGCCCTAAGAAGAGATATAACTTTTATCATGATGTATCGAATCGCTGAACTGAAAAAGGAAAGGCTTATATCAGAAAAATTTCGAAATTTTTGAGTAAAATTTTTTTTGCTAATTTCTCCAATATCTGTGTGTTATGATAGCCCCGAGAAGAGTTCTAACTTTTATCATAATGGATCGAATCGCTAAAGTGAAAGACGAAAGAGTTATATCAGTCGAAGTTCGAAATTTTTGAGTAAAATTTTTTGTGGTAATTTCTCCAACATCTCTGTGTTCTGATAGCCCCGAGAAGAGTTCTAACTTTTATCATAATGGATCGAATCGCTAAAGTAAAAGACGAAAGTGTTATATCAGTCAAAGTCCGTAATTTTTTAGTAAAATTGGTTTTCTTGCGAATTTCTCCAATATCTCTGTGTTCTGATGACCCACAGAAGAGATTTAACTTTTATCATGATGTGTCGAATAGCTGAACTGAAAAAGGAAAGACTTATATCAGGCAAATTTCGAAAATTTGAGGAAAATTTTTTTGGCGCATTTCTCCAATATCTCTGTGTTCTGATAGCCCCGAGAAGAGTTCTAACTTTTATCACAATGGATCGAATCGCTAAAGTGAAAGACGAAAGAGTTATATCAGTCAAAGTCCGAAATTTTTGAGTAAAATTGTTTTTTTTCCGAATTTCTTCAATATCTCTGTGTTCTGATAGCCCTAAGAAGAGATATAACTTTTATTATGATGTATCGAATTGCTGAACTGAAAAAGGAAAGACTTATATCAGGCAAATTTCGAAATTTTTGAGTAAAACTTTTTTTTTTTTCTCCAATATCTCTGTGTTCTGATAACCCCGAGAAGAGTTGTAACTTTTATCATAATGGATCGAATCGCTAAAGTGAAAGACGAAAGGGTTATATGAGTCAAAGTTCGAAATTTTTGAGTAAAATACTTTGTGCGAATTTCTCCAATATCTCTGTGTTCTGATAGCCCCGAGAAGAGTTCTAACTTTTATCATAATGGATCGAATCGCTAAAGTAAAAGACGAAAGAGTTATATCAGTCAAAGTCCAAAATTTTTGAGTAAAATTGTTTTTTTCCGAATTTCTTCAATATCTCTGTGTTCTGATAGCCCACAGAAGAGATTTAACTTTTATCATGATGTATCGAATCGCTGAACAAAAAAAGGAAAGACTTATATCAGGCAAATATCGAAATTTTTGAGAAAAATTTTTTTGCTAATTTCTCCAATATCTCTGTGTTCTGATAGCCCCGAGAATAGTTCTAACTTTTATCATAATGGATCGAATCGCTAAAGTGAAAGACCAAAGAATTATATCAGTCAAAGTTCGAAATGTTTTAGTAAAATTGGTTTTTTTGCGAATTTCACCAATATCTTTGTGTACTGATAGCCCTAAGAAGAGATATAACTTTTATCATGATGTATCGAATCGCTGAACTGAAAAAGGAAAGGCTTATATCAGAAAAATTTCGAAATTTTTGAGTAAAATTTTTTTTGCTAATTTCTCCAATATCTGTGTGTTATGATAGCCCCGAGAAGAGTTCTAATTTTTATCATAATGGATCGAATCGCTAAAGTGAAAGACGAAAGAGTTATATCAGTCGAAGTTCGAAATTTTTGAGTAAAATTTTTTGTGGTAATTTCTCCAACATCTCTGTGTTCTGATAGCCCCGAGAAGAGTTCTAACTTTTATCATAATGGATCGAATCGCTAAAGTAAAAGACGAAAGTGTTATATCAGTCAAAGTCCGTAATTTTTTAGTAAAATTGGTTTTCTTGCGAATTTCTCCAATATCTCTGTGTTCTGATGACCCACAGAAGAGATTTAACTTTTATCATGATGTATCGAATAGCTGAACTGAAAAAGGAAAGACTTATATCAGGCAAATTTCGAAAATTTGAGGAAAATTTTTTTGGCGCATTTCTCCAATATCTCTGTGTTCTGATAGCCCCGAGAAGAGTTCTAACTTTTATCATACTGGATCGAATCGCTAAAGTGAAAGACGATAGAGTTATATCAGTCAAAGTCCAAAATTTTTGAGTAAAATTGTTTTTTTTCCGAATTTCTTCAATATCTCTGTGTTCTGATAGCCCACAGAAGAGATTTAACTTTTATCATGATGTTTCGAATCGCTGAACAAAAAAAGGAAAGACTTATATCAGGCAAATTTCGAAATTTTTGAGTAAAATTTTTTTTGCCAATTTCTCCAATATCTCTGTGTTCTGATAACCCCGAGAAGAGTTGTAACTTTTATCATAATGGATCGAATCGCTAAAGTGAAAGACGAAAGGGTTATATGAGTCAAAGTTCGAAATTTTTGAGTAAAATACTTTGTGCGAATTTCTCCAATATCTCTGTGTTCTGATAGCCCCGAGAAGAGTTCTAACTTTTATCATAATGGATCGAATCGCTAAAGTAAAAGACGAAAGATTTATATCAGTCAAAGTCCAAAATTTTTGAGTAAAATTGTTTTTTTTCCGAATTTCTTCTATATCTCTGTGTTCTGATAGCCCACAGAAGAGATTTAACTTTTATCATGATGTATCGAATCGCTGAACAAAAAAAGGAAAGACTTATATCAGGCAAATATCGAAATTTTTGAGAAAAATTCTTTTTGCTAATTTCTCCAATATCTCTGTGTTCTGATAGCTCCGAGAAGAGTTCTAACTTTTATCATAATGGATCGAATCGCTAAAGTGAAAGACGAAAGAATTATATCAGTCAAAGTTCGAAATGTTTTAGTAAAATTGGTTTTTTTGCGAATTTCTCCAATATCTTTGTGTTCTGATAGCCCTAAGAAGAGATATAACTTTTATCATGATGTATCGAATCGCTGAACTGAAAAAGGAAAGGCTTATATCAGACAAATTTCGAAATTTTTGAGTAAAATTCTTTTTGCTAATTTCTCCAATATCTCTGTGTTCTGATAGCCCCGAGAAGAGTTCTAACTTTTATCATAATGTATCGAATCGCTAAAGTGAAAGACGAAAGAGTTATATCAGTCAAAGTTCGAAATTTTTGAGTAAAATACTTTGTGCGAATTTCTCCAATATCTCTGTGTTCTGATAGCCCCGAGAAGAGTTCTAACTTTTATCATAATGGATCGAATCGCTAAAGTAAAAGACGAAAGAGTTATATCAGTCAAAGTCCAAAATTTTTGAGTAAAATTGTTTTTTTCCGAATTTCTTCAATATCTCTGTGTTCTGATAGCCCACAGAAGAGATTTAACTTTTATCATGATGTATCGAATCGCTGAACTGAAAAAGGAAAGACTTATATCAGGCAAATATCGAAATTTTTGAGAAAAATTTTTTTTGCGAATTTCTCCAATATCTCTGTGTTCTGATAGCCCCGAGAAGAGTTCTAACTTTTATCATAATGGATCGAATCGCTAAAATGAAACACCAAAGAATTATATCAGTCAAAGTTCGAAATGTTTTAGTAAAATTGGTTTTTTTGCGAATTTCACCAATATCTTTGTGTACTGATAGCCCTAAGAAGAGATATAACTTTTATCATGATGTATCGAATCGCTGAACTGAAAAAGGAAAGGCTTATATCAGACAAATTTCGAAATTTTTGAGTAAAATTTTTTTTGCTAATTTCTCCAATATCTGTGTGTTATGATAGCCCCGAGAAGAGTTCTAACTTTTATCATAATGGATCGAATCGCTAAAGTGAAAGACGAAAGAGTTATATCAGTCAAAGTTCGAAATCTTTGAGTAAAATTTTTTGTGTTAATTTCTCCAACATCTCTGTGTTCTGATAGCCCCGAGAAGAGTTCTAACTTTTATCATAATGGATCGAATCGCTAAAGTAAAAGACGAAAGTGTTATATCAGTCAAAGTCCGTAATTTTTTAGTAAAATTGGTTTTCTTGCGAATTTCTCCAATATCTCTGTGTTCTGATGACCCACAGAAGAGATTTAACTTTTATCATGATGTATCGAATAGCTGAACTGAAAAAGGAAAGACTTATATCAGGCAAATTTCGAAAATTTGAGGAAAATTTTTTTGGCGAATTTCTCCAATATCTCTGTGTTCTGATAGCCCCGAGAAGAGTTCTAACTTTTATCATACTTGATCGAATCGCTAAAGTGAAAGACGAAAGAGTTATATCAGTCAAAGTCCGAAATTTTTGAGTAAAATTGTTTTTTTTCCGAATTTCTTCAATATCTCTGTGTTCTGATAGCCCTACAGAAGAGATTTAACTTTTATCATGATGTATCGAATCGCTGAACAAGAAAAAGGAAAGACTTATATCAGGCAAATTTCGAAATTTTTGAGTAAAATTTTTTTTGCCAATTTCTCCAATATCTCTGTGTTCTGATAACCCCGAGAAGAGTTCTAACTTTTATCATAATGGATCGAATCGCTAAAGTGAAAGACGAAAGGGTTATATCAGTCAAAGTTCGAAATTTTTGAGTAAAATACTTTGTGCGAATTTCTCTAATATCTCTGTGTTCTGATAGCCCCGAGAAGAGTTCTAACTTTTATCATAATGGATCGAATCGCTAAAGTAAAAGACGAAAGAGTTATATCAGTCAAAGTCCGAAATTTTTGAGTAAAATTGTTTTTTTTCCGAATTTCTTCAATATCTCTGTGTTCTGATAGCCCACAGAAGAGATTTAACTTTTATCATGATGTATCGAATCGCTGAACAAAAAAAGGAAAGACTTATATCAGGCAAATATCGAAATTTTTGAGAAAAAATTTTTTTGCTAATTTCTCCAATATCTCTGTGTTCTGATAGCCCCGAGAAGAGTTCTAACTTTTGTCATAATGGATCGAATCGCTAAAGTGAAAGACGAAAGAATTATATCAGTCAAAGTTCGAAATGTTTTAGTAAAATTGGTTTTTTTGCGAATTTCTCCAATATCTTTGTGTTCTGATAGCCCTAAGAAGAGATATAACTTTTATCATGATGTATCGAATCGCTGAACTGAAAAAGGAAAGGCTTATATCAGAAAAATTTCGAAATTTTTGGGTAAAATTTTTTTTGCCAATTTCTCCAATATCTCTGTGTTCTGATAACCCCGAGAAGAGTTGTAAATTTTATCATAATGGATCGAATCGCTAAAGTGAAAGACGAAAGTGTTTTATGAGTCAAAGTTCGAAATTTTTGAGTAAAATACTTTGTGCGAATTTCTCCAATATCTCTGTGTTCTGATAGCCCCGAGAAGAGTTCTAACTTTCATCATAATGGATCGAATCGCTAAAGTAAAAGACGAAAGAGTTATATCAGTCAAAGTCCAAAATTTTTGAGTAAAATTTTTTTTTTCCGAATTTCTTCAATATCTCTGTGTTCTGATAGCCCATAGAAGAGATTTAACTTTTATCATGATGTATCGAATCGCTGAACAAAAAAAGGAAAGACTTATATCAGGCAAATATCGAAATTTTTGAGAAAAATTTTTTTGCTAATTTCTCCAATATCTCTGTGTTCTGATAGCCCCGAGAAGAGTTCTAACTTTTATCATAATGGATCGAATCGCTAATGTGAAAGACCAAAGAATTATATCAGTCAAAGTTCGAAATGTTTTAGTAAAATTGGTTTTTTTGCGAATTTCACCAATATCTTTGTGTACTGATAGCCCTAAGAAGAGTTATAACTTTTATCATGACGTATCGAATCGCTGAACTGAAAAAGGAAAGGCTTATATCAGAAAAATTTCGAAATTTTTGAGTAAAATTTTTTTTGCTAATTTCTCCAATATCTGTGTGTTATGATAGCCCCGAGAAGAGTTCTAATTTTTATCATAATGGATCGAATCGCTAAAGTGAAAGACGAAAGAGTTATATCAGTCAAAGTTCGAAATTTTTGAGTAAAATTTTTTGTGGTAATTTGTCCAACATCTCTGTGTTCTGATAGCCCCGAGAAGAGTTCTAACTTTTATCATAATGGATCGAATCGCTAAAGTAAAAGACGAAAGTGTTATATCAGTCAAAGTCCGTAATTTTTTAGTAAAATTGGTTTTCTTGGGAATTTCTCCAATATCTCTGTGTTCTGATGACCCACAGAAGAGATTTATCTTTTATCATGATGTATCGAATAGCTGAACTGAAAAAGGAAAGACTTATATCAGGCAAATTTCGAAAATTTGAGGAAAATTTTTTTGGCGAATTTCTCCAATATCTCTGTGTTCTGATAGCCCCGAGAAGAGTTATAACTTTTATCACAATGGATCGAATCGCTAAAGTGAAAGACGAAAGTGTTATATCAGTTAAAGTCCGAAATTTTTGAGTAAAATTGTTTTTTTTCCGAATTTCTTCAATATCTCTGTGTTCTGATAGCCCTAAGAAGAGATATAACTTTTATCATGATGTATCGAATTGCTGAACTGAAAAAGGAAAGACTTATATCAGGCAAATTTCGAAATTTTTGAGTAAAACTTTTTTTGCCAATTTCTCCAATATCTCTGTGTTCTGATAACCCCGAGAAGAGTTCTAACTTTTATCATAATGGGTCGAATCGCTAAAGTGAAAGACGAAAGAGTTATATCAGTCAAAGTTCGAAATTTTTGAGTAAAATACTTTGTGCGAATTTCTCCAATATCTCTGTGTTCTGATAGCCCCGAGAAGAGTTCTAACTTTTATCATAATGGATCGAATCGCTAAAGTAAAAGACGAAAGATTTATATCAGTCAAAGTCCAAAATTTTTGAGTAAAATTGTTTGTTTTCCGAATTTCTTCTATATCTCTGTGTTCTGATAGCCCACAGAAGAGATTTAACTTTTATCATGATTTATCGAATCGCTGAACAAAAAAAGGAAAGACTTATATCAGGCAAATATCGAAATTTTTGAGAAAAATTTTTCTTGCTAATTTCTCCAATATCTCTGTGTTCTGATAGCCCCGAGAAGAGTTCTAACTTTTATCATAATGGATCGAATCGCTAAAGTGAAAGACCAAAGAATTATATCAGTCAAAGTTCGAAATGTTTTAGTAAAATTGGTTTTTTTGCGAATTTCTCCAATGTCTTTGTGTTCTGATAGCCCTAAGAAGAGATATAACTTTTATCATGATGTATCGAATCGCTGAACTGAAAAAGAAAAGGCTTATATCAGAAAAATTTCGAAATTTTTGAGTAAAATTTTTTTTGCCAATTTCTCCAATATCTCTGTGTTCTGATAACCCCGAGAAGAGTTGTAAATTTTATCATAATGGATCGAATCGCTAAAGTGAAAGACGAAAGTGTTTTATGAGTCAAAGTTCGAAATTTTTGAGTAAAATACTTTGTGCGAATTTCTCCAATATCTCTGTGTTCTGATAGCCCCGAGAAGAGTTCTAACTTTCATCATAATGGATCGAATCGCTAAAGTAAAAGACGAAAGAGTTATATCAGTCAAAGTCCAAAATTTTTGAGTAAAATTGTTTTTTTTCCGAATTTCTTCAATATCTCTGTGTTCTGATAGCCCATAGAAGAGATTTAACTTTTATCATGATGTATCGAATCGCTGAACAAAAAAAGGAAAGACTTATATCAGGCAAATATCGAAATTTTTGAGAAAAATTTTTTTGCTAATTTCTCCAATATCTCTGTGTTCTGATAGCCCCGAGAAGAGTTCTAACTTTTATCATAATGGATCGAATCGCTAAAATGAAAGACCAAAGAATTATATCAGTCAAAGTTCGAAATGTTTTAGTAAAATTGGTTTTTTTGCGAATTTCACCAATATCTTTGTGTACTGATGGCCCTAAGAAGAGATATAACTTTTATCATGATGTATCGAATCGCTGAACTGAAAAAGGAAAGGCTTATATCAGAAAAATTTCGAAATTTTTGAGTAAAATTTTTTTTGCTAATTTCTCCAATATCTGTGTGTTATGATAGCCCCGAGAAGAGTTCTAACTTTTATCATAATGGATCGAATCGCTAAAGTGAAAGACGAAAGAGTTATATCAGTCGAAGTTCGAAATTTTTGAGTAAAATTTTTTGTGGTAATTTCTCCAACATCTCTGTGTTCTGATAGCCCCGAGAAGAGTTCTAACTTTTATCATAATGGATCGAATCGCTAAAGTAAAAGACGAAAGTGTTATATCAGTCAAAGTCCGTAATTTTTTAGTAAAATTGGTTTTCTTGCGAATTTCTCCAATATCTCTGTGTTCTGATGACCCACAGAAGAGATTTAACTTTTATCATGATGTGTCGAATAGCTGAACTGAAAAAGGAAAGACTTATATCAGGCAAATTTCGAAAATTTGAGGAAATTCTTTTGGCGCATTTCTCCAATATCTCTGTGTTCTGATAGCCCCGAGAAGAGTTCTAACTTTTATCATACTGGATCGAATCGCTAAAGTGAAAGACGATAGAGTTATATCAGTCAAAGTCCAAAATTTTTGAGTAAAATTGTTTTTTTTCCGAATTTCTTCAATATCTCTGTGTTCTGATAGCCCACAGAAGAGATTTAACTTTTATCATGATGTTTCGAATCGCTGAACAAGAAAAGGAAAGACTTATATCAGGCAAATTTCGAAATTTTTGAGTAAAATTTTTTTTGCCAATTTCTCCAATATCTCTGTGTTCTGATAACCCCGAGAAGAGTTGTAACTTTTATCATAATGGATCGAATCGCTAAAGTGAAAGACGAAAGGGTTATATGAGTCAAAGTTCGAAATTTTTGAGTAAAATACTTTGTGCGAATTTCTCTAATATCTCTGTGTTCTGATAGCCCCGAGAAGAGTTCTAACTTTTATCATAATGGATCGAATCGCTAAAGTAAAAGACGAAAGAGTTATATCAGTCAAAGTCCAAAATTTTTGAGTAAAATTTTTTTTTTCCGAATTTCTTCTATATCTCTGTGTTCTGATAGCCCACAGAAGAGATTTAACTTTTATCATGATGTATCGAATCGCTGAACAAAAAAAGGAAAGACTTATATCAGGCAAATATCGAAATTTTTGAGAAAAATTTTTCTTGCTAATTTCTCCAATATCTCTGTGTTCTGATAGCCCCGAGAAGAGTTCTAACTTTTATCATAATGGATCGAATCGCTAAAGTGAAAGACCAAAGAATTATATCAGTCAAAGTTCGAAATGTTTTAGTAAAATTGGTTTTTTTGCGAATTTCTCCAATATCTTTGTGTTCTGATAGCCCTAAGAAGAGATATAACTTTTATCATGATGTATCGAATCGCTGAACTGAAAAAGGAAAGGCTTATATCAGAAAAATTTCGAAATTTTTGAGTAAAATTTTTTTTGCCAATTTCTCCAATATCTCTGTGTTCTGATAACCCCGAGAAGAGTTGTAAATTTTATCATAATGGATCGAATCGCTAAAGTGAAAGACGAAAGTGTTTTATGAGTCAAAGTTCGAAATTTTTGAGTAAAATACTTTGTGCGAATTTCTCCAATATCTCTGTGTTCTGATAGCCCCGAGAAGAGTTCTAACTTTCATCATAATGGATCGAATCGCTAAAGTAAAAGACGAAAGAGTTATATCAGTCAAAGTCCAAAATTTTTGAGTAAAATTGTTTTTTTTCCGAATTTCTTCAATATCTCTGTGTTCTGATAGCCCATAGAAGAGATTTAACTTTATCATGATGTATCGAATCGCTGAACAAAAAAAGGAAAGACTTATATCAGGCAAATATCGAAATTTTTGAGAAAAATTTTTCATGCTAATTTCTCCAATGTCTCTGTGTTCTGATAGCCCCGAGAAGAGTTCTAACTTTTATCATAATGGTTCGAATCGCTAAAGTGAAAGACCAAAGAATTATATCAGTCAAAGTTCGAAATGTTTTAGTAAAATTGGTTTTTTTGCGAATTTCACCAATATCTTTGTGTACTGATAGCCCTAAGAAGTGATATAACTTTATCATGATGTATCGAATCGCTGAACTGAAAAAGGAAAGGCTTATATCTGAAAAATTTCGAAATTTTTGTGTAAAATTTTTTTTGCTAATTTCTCCAATATCTGTGTGTTATGATAGCCCCGAGAAGAGTTCTAACTTTTATCATAATGGATCGAATCGCTAAAGTGAAAGACGAAAGAGTTATATCAGTCAAAGTTCGAAATTTTTGAGTAAAATTTTTTGTGGTAATTTCTCCAACATCTCTGTGTTCTGATAGCCCCGAGAAGAGTTCTAACTTTTATCATAATGGATCGAATCGCTAAAGTAAAAGACGAAAGTGTTATATCAGTCAAAGTCCGTAATTTTTTAATAAAATTGGTTTTCTTGCGAATTTCTCCAATATCTCTGTGTTCTGATGACCCACAGAAGAGATTTAACTTTTATCATGATGTATCGAATAGCTGAACTGAAAAAGGAAAGACTTATATCAGGCAAATTTCGAAAATTTGAGGAAAATTTTTTTGGCGAATTTCTCCAATATCTCTGTGTTCTGATAGCCCCGAGAAGAGTTCTAACTTTTATCACAATGGATCGAATCGCTAAAGTGAAAGACGAAAGAGTTATATCAGTCAAAGTCCGAAATTTTTGAGTAAAATTGTTTTTTTTCCGAATTTCTTCAATATCTCTGTGTTCTGATAGCCCTAAGAAGAGATATAACTTTTATCATGATGTATCGAATTGCTGAACTGAGAAAGGAAAGACTTATATCAGGCAAATTTCGAAATTTTTGAGTAAAACTTTTTTTGCCAATTTCTCCAATATCTCTGTGTTCTGATAACCCCGAGAAGAGTTCTAACTTTTATCATAATGGATCGAATCGCTAAAGTGAAAGACGAAAGAGTTATATCAGTCAAAGTTCGAAATTTTTGAGTAAAATACTTTGTGCGAATTTCTCCAATATCTCTGTGTTCTGATAGCCCCGAGAAGAGTTCTAACTTTTATCATAATGGATCGAATCGATAAAGTAAAAGACGAAAGAGTTATGTCAGTCAAAGTCCGAAATATTTGAGTAAAATTGTTTTTTTTCCGAATTTCTTCAATATCTCTGTGTTCTGATAGCCCACAGAAGAGATTTAACTTTTATCATGATGTATCGAATCGCTGAACAAAAAAAGGAAAGACTTATATCAGGCAAATATCGAAATTTTTGAGAAAAAATTTTTTTGCTAATTTCTCCAATATCTCTGTGTTCTGATAGCCCCGAGAAGAGTTCTAACTTTTGTCATAATGGATCGAATCGCTAAAGTGAAAGACCAAAGAATTATATCAGTCAAAGTTCGAAATGTTTTAGTAAAATTGGATTTTTTGCGAATTTCTCCAATATCTTTGTGTTCTGATAGCCCTAAGAAGAGATATAACTTTTATCATGATGTATCGAATCGCTGAACTGAAAAAGGAAAGGCTTATATCAGACAAATTTCGAAATTTTTGAGTAAAATTTTTTTTGCCAATTTCTCCAATATCTCAGTGTTCTGATAACCCCGAGAAGAGTTGTAAATTTTATCATAATGGATCGAATCGCTAAAGTGAAAGACGAAAGGGTTATATGAGTCAAAGTTCGAAATTTTTGAGTAAAATACTTTGTGCGAATTTCTCCAATATCTCTGTGTTCTGATAGCCCCGAGAAGAGTTCTAACTTTTATCATAATGGATCGAATCGCTAAAGTAAAAGACGAAAGAGTTATATCAGTCAAAGTCCAAAATTTTTGAGTAAAATTGTTTTTTTTCCGAATTTCTTCAATATCTCTGTGTTCTGATAGCCCACAGAAGAGATTTACCTTTTATCATGATGTATCGAATCGCTGAACAAAAAAAGGAAAGACTTATATCAGGCAAATATCGAAATTTTTGAGAAAAATTTTTCTTGCTAATTTCTCCAATATCTCTGTGTTCTGATAGCCCCGAGAAGAGTTCTAACTTTTATCATAATGGATCGAATCGCTAAAGTGATAGACCAAAGAATTATATCAGTCATAGTTCGAAATGTTTTAGTAAAATTGGTTTTTTTGCGAATTTCACCAATATCTTTGTTTACTGATACCCCTAAGAAGAGATATAACTTTTATCATGATGTATCGAATCGCTGAACTGAAAAAGGAAAGGCTTATATCAGAAAAATTTCGAAATTTTTGAGTAAAATTTTTTTTGCTAATTTCTCCAATATCTGTGTGTTATGATAGCCCCGAGAAGAGTTCTAACTTTTATCATAATGGATCGAATCGCTAAAGTGAAAGACGAAAGAGTTATATCAGTCAAAGTTCAAAATTTTTGAGTAAAATTTTTTCTGGTAATTTCTCCAATATCTCTGTGTTCTGATAGCCCCGAGAAGAGTTCTAACTTTTATCATACTGGATCGAATCGCTAAAGTGAAAGACGAAAGAGTTATATCAGTCAAAGTCCAAAATTTTTGAGTAAAATTGTTTTTTTTCCGAATTTCTTCAATATCTCTGTGTTCTGATAGCCCACAGAAGAGATTTAACTTTTATCATGATGTATCGAATCGCTGAACAAAAAAAGGAAAGACTTATATCAGGCAAATATCGAAATTTTGAGAAAAATTTTTTTTCCTAATTTCTCCAATATCTCTGTGTTCTGATAGCCCCGAGAAGAGTTCTAACTTTTATCATAATGGATCGAATCGCTAAAGTGAAAGACCAAAGAATTATATCAGTCAAAGTTCGAAATGTTTTAGTAAAATTGGTTATTTTGCGAATTTCACCAATATCTTTGTGTACTGATAGCCCTAAGAAGAGATATAACTTTTATCATGATGTATCGAATCGCTGAACTGAAAAAGGAAAGGCTTATATCAGAAAAATTTCGAAATTTTTGTGTAAAATTTTTTTTGCTAATTTCTCCAATATCTGTGTGTTATGATAGCCCCGAGAAGAGTTCTAACTTTTATCATAATGGATCGAATCGCTAAAGTGAAAGACGAAAGAGTTATATCAGTCAAAGTTCGAAATTTTTGAGTAAAATTTTTTTTGCGATTTTCTCCAATATCTCTGTGTTCTTACAGCCCCCAGAAGAGTTCTAACTTTTATCATAATCGATCGAATCGCTAAAGTGAAAAACGAAAGACTTATATCAGTCAAAGTTCGAAATTTTTGAGGAAAACCTTTTTTGCGATTTTCTCCAATATCTCAGTTTTCTGATAGCCTTCAGAAGAGTTTTAACTTTTATCATGATCGATCGAGTCGGTAAAGTGAAAAACGAAAGATTTATATCAGTCAAAGTTCGAAATTTTTGAGTAAAATCTTTTTTGCGATTTTCTCCAATATCTCTGTGTTCTGATAGTCCTCAGAAGAGTTTGAACTTTTATCATGATCGATCGAGTCGGTAAAGTGAAAAACGAAAGACTTATATCAGTCAATGTTTAAAATTTTTTAGTAAAATTTTTTTGCGAATTTCTACAATATTTCTGTGTTCTGATAGCCACCAGAAGAGTTCTAGCTTTTATGATAATCTATTGCATTGCTAAAGTGAAAAACGAAAGTTTTATATCATTCAAAGTTCGAAATCTTTGAGTAAAATTTTTTTTGCGAATTTCTCCAATATCTCTGTGTTCTGAAAGCCCCCAGAAGAGTTCTAACTTCTATCATAATTAATAGAGTCGCTATAGTGAAAAACAAAAGTGCTATATCAGTCAAAGTTCGATATTTTTGAGTAAAATTTTTTTTGCCAATTTCTCCATTATCTATGTGTTCTGATAGCCCCCAGAAGATTTCTAACTTCTATCATAATGAATCGAGTCGCTATAGTTAAAAACGAAAGCGTTATGTCAGTCAAAGTTCCAAATTTTTGAGTAAAATTTTTTTTGCCAATTTCTCCAATATCTCTGTGTTCTAATAGCCCCCAGAATTCTTCTAACTTTTATCATAATGGATCGAACCGCTAAAGTGAAAGATGAAAGTGTTATATCAACAAAGTTCGAAATTTTTGAGTAAAATTTTTTTTTGCGACTTTCTCCAATATCTCTGTGTTCTCATAGCCCCCAGAATTGTTCTAACTTTTATCATAATGGATCGATTCGCTAAAGTGAAAAACGTTAGAGTTATATCTTTCAAAGTTCGAAATATTTAAGTAGAATTTTTTTTCCAATTTCTCCAATATTTCTGTATTTTGATAGCCACCAGAAAAGTTCTAGCTTTTATGATAGTGAATCGAATTGCTAAAGTGAAAAACATAAGAGTTATATCAGTCAAAATTCGAAATATTTGAGTAAACTTTTTTTTGCCAATTTCTCCAATATCTCTGTATTCTGATAGCCCCCAGAAGAGTTCTAACTTCTATCATAACGAATCTAATCGCTAAAGTGAAAAACGAAAGTGTTATATCAGTCAAAGTTCCAAATCTTTGAATAAAATTTTTTTTGCGAATATCTCCAATATTTCTGTGTTCTGATAGCCACCAGTAAAGTTCTAATTTTTATGATAATGGGTCGAATCTCTAAAGTGAAACACAAAAGAGTTATATCAGTCAAAGTTCGAAATTGTTGAGTAAAATTTTTTTTGCGACTTTCTGCAATATCTCTGTGTTCTGATAGCCCCCAGAATAGTTGTAACTTTTATCATAATGGATCGAATCGCTAAAGTCAAAAACGAAAGAGTTATATCAGTCAAAATTCGAAATTTTTAAGAAAAATTTTTTGCGAATTTTGCCATTATTTCGCGAGTTCTGATACTCCCATAAGAGTTCTAACTTTTATCATAATGGATCAAGTCGCTAAAGTGATAAACGAAAGAGGTATATCAGTCAAAGTACGAAATTTTTTAGTAAAACTATTTTTGCGAATTTCTCTAATATCTCTGTTCTGATAGCCCTCCGAAGAGTTATCGGTTAGTTACCTAACCTAACTTTTATCATAATGGATCTGTTGGGTTTAAGTTTTTGTAGATGGCAATGATAAGTAGTTCTTTGTTAGTTCGTGAGACTATCTAGCGTACTGTTGTATCTCTATGCACTGTGTGTACGGTCGTTCTTCATCTTCTTTGTCTAATCTTAAGCGTGATAAATCAAAATTTTATACGTGCAAGTGCATATCATGTAATATTTTTTTAATTACTAAGTTGCAATATTTTTAGTTTAGTTTGCGAGAAATGAATTACTTGTATTCTTGTTGCTGGCGCTAGCTCATTGAGTGTACATTGATTATAAGTTTAATAAAAGTTCAAGTTGCATTTCTATCTCAATTGGTCCGATTCAAGATTCCCTGATTTTTGCACGGTTCCCTGCACATCAATTGTATCTCACAATAACGACAATTTATGGGCCCAGGTGCAAAAATAGCGGAAATTGTAACGTAACCTCCAAAAAAACACCGTGTAAAGCAAGGCTGTGTTCCGTTTTTACTGGCAGTACTGAAAATTTATAGTTCACGTCACATATACTATACATTTTCAGTACTGGCAGTTAATATCGGAACACAGCCCAAGTAAGAGTCAGTAAAGTGAGGTTATATAGACAAGAATAAAACAAGTATTAGTATCGAAAGCTAATCATAGTTGAAGCAAAATTGAACTTGGACAAGCTAGTCGAAAAGTACAGGTCATAATACAGGTCTAAGTAATTACACATCATGGCGCTTCAAAGTAAATTTTATACTAAGAACGAAAGCACTCTATAATATAGCCACAGGTGTTACAGTCAAGCCTTCTGAAAACGATGCTTCGTATGATGAATGATGTAGGAAAGACTTGGAAGCACAAACGATCATTGGCATAAACGTTTATGTAAGTACGAGGTGTGTTCAAAAAGTATCGCGAATTTTGTGTTTTTTCAAAAATTATTTATTTATTCATGAATATCTATTTTGTCCCCTTCAAAGTAATCCCCATGAGATATTATACACTTGTGCCAACGGTTTTTCCAATCTTCGAAGCACTTCAAAAAATCATTTTTTTTTATCTTGTTCAGCTCCTCCTTCGATGCCGTCTTTATCTCGTCAAGCGTAGTGTAACGTCGTCCTTTCATGGGCCTCTTCAGTTTAGGGAACAAGAAAAAGTCACAGGGGGCCAGATCTGGGGAATACGGTGGCTGCGGCATCATTAGTGTGTTGTTTTTGGCCAAAAAGTCGCGCACAAGCAACGATGTGTGAGCAGGGGCGTTATCGTGGTGCAAAAGCCAATTTTTGTTCTTCCACAAATCCGGGCGTTTCTGGCGGATTGCTTCGCGCAAATTGCGCATAACTTGCAGGTAATATTCCTTATTGACCGTTCTACCCTGTGGCAAGAACTCATGATGCACCACGCCCCTGCAATCGAAGAAAACTGTCAGCAAAACTTTCACATTCGACCGAACTTGGTGCGCTTTTTTCGGTCTTAGTTCGTGCGGCAGCTTCCATTGAGATGATTGAGCTTTGGTTTCCACGTCATAACCATAAACCCACGATTCGTCACCAGTTATGACCCTCTGGAGCAAATTTGGGTCGTCGCGGACAGAGTCCAACATCTCATTAGCAATGTTCATGCGATGCTGTTTTTGGTCGCAATTGAGCAATTTTGGTACGAATTTCGCGGCGACCCGTCTCATGCCCAAATCATTGATAAAAATCGAATGGCACGAGCCAATCGATATGTTTAGGTCCTCAGCAACTTCTCTAACGGTGATTCGACGATTGGCCAATACCATTTTCTCCACTTCATTAATTTTTTCGTCTGTTGTTGAAGTGCTCGGGCGTCCGGCACGCTCTTCGTCGTTCACATCTTCTCGGCCTTCTGAGAACATTTTGTACCACCGATAAACGTTGCTTCGGTCCAAGGTAGCTTCTCCGTATGCCACAGTCAACATTCGGAATGCATCCGCGCACTTAATTTCGTTTTTCACACAAAATTTGATACAGGTTCTTTGATCCATTTTTTTGAATAGGTAAAAATCGAAGACGATCCAAAACACGTGCAAGCATAGCAGCTGTCAACAATTAAGTGAACATTTAAAATGGCCGAGCTTGTCGGCATAAGTGAGAGACATGAGTACCAACATAACGCTACAAAAAGATCGAAATTCGAATATACGTAACCCGCGAAAATTCAAAATTCGCGATACTTTTTGAACACACCTCGTATAGCATTGAAAATATGTGTATGCAAAACTGCTTCGGAAATGCTCGAACGTCTGGGAACGCTGTATGGTAAAAGGTCTCAATCGACCAAAGATGGACTACGCATGCAATTCTTCGCTTATAAATGCGATGATAATAAAACTGCAGTCGACAACTGTCTTGCCATAGATGGGTTAGCGCAAGAGCTGGGTGCTATTGGTGAAAAAATAGAAGATGATTGGATTATCTCTCGAATTTTGAATAGTCTACCAGAAAGGTTTAGTCACTTCCATTCTGCCTGGGATTCGACAGTATCAACTGATAAAACAATTTCAAAATTAATGGAGTGACTTCAACAAGAAGAACAACGTATAAAATTGAGAGACAGCAATTCAGTAGAAAGTGCATTAATTTCTAAAGGCAAAAATAACCAGCTCTATAATAAAACGCATCACAAGAAACATTTATCACAATGGAAAGGAAATCAGAATCAGTCATCAAGCAATTACAACAATAAATGTTTTAAATGTGGCAATGTTGGACATCAGAAAATTCAGTGTCATGGAAAGCCGTCAAGAGTATTTGGATTATTGTAAAAGAAACTACAAATGTAATAATTGTCAGGAAGTTGGCCATTTTGTAAAAGAGTGTCCTAAATTGCAAAAGGAAGATGTAAAAGCTTTCATATTAATTGCCTTGTCCGCAACGGAAATAGAACAAATATCAGATGATCATAAATCATGGTATCAAGATAGTGGAGCAACACATCACATGACTGGAAATCTAAGTTGGATGTCAAATCTCACAACGATAGAAAATTCTGCAACGATAATGTTAGGCGATTCAACGAAACTAAAATCATATAACATGGGCGATGTAAATCATGGTATCAAGATAGTGGAGCAACACATCACATGACTGGAAATCTAAGTTGGATGTCAAATCTCACAACGATAGAAAATTCTGCAACGATAATGTTAGGCGATTCAACGAAACTAATCATATAACATGGGCGATGTACACATGACAGCTTGTAATGGTAAGGAATGGTATCCCATAGTACTTCAGCAAGTCTTGTATGTACCAGAGTTAACATTCAACCTTTTCTCGTTAACAACTGCATTGGATAAAGGATACACTCAACAAGCAAATGCAAGTCAGTCAATTATCCTTGAAAATAACAATCCAGTACTAATAGCAGACAGAACGAAAGGATTATTTCGAATGAGAGTAAGGAACAATAAAGATCAATGTTTGACAGCTATATCAATAAAAGATTGGCACAAACGACTTGCACACCAAAATGTCACTTATGTCAGAGACATACTGAAAAGAAACGACATAAAATATAACGACGACTGGAATGGTTACGTATGTGAAGGATGTGCTTACGGCAAGCAATGTCGCACTACACACAAAACGAATCCGAATACAGCTACAGAATGTCTGGATGTCTTACACGTAGATTTAGGAGAAATGAACGAATTTTCATTAGGAGGAGCCAAATACTTTCTCTTGTTTAAGGACGACTATAGCCATTATCGAACCATATATTTTTTGAAAAATAAGTCAGAAGCAATTGAAAAGCTCAATATTTTTCTAAAGTTGGTTAACATTCAATTTGGTCGACAGGTTAAAACTCTAAAGTCAGATAATGGAAAAGAAATTAAAAATACTGAAAGTCGAAAGATACTTGAAGAACTTGGAATATTTCATGAACGTTCTGCAAAGTACACTCCAGAACAGAATGGACGTATTGAAAGAGAAATGAGAACTATAGTGGAAGCTGCTCGTGCCGTACTAGAAATCTTAGCAAGCAACTTTGGGCTGAAGCTATGAATTATTCTGTGTTTATCATAAATCGTACAGGTACCAGCTCGGTCAAAGGTAAAAGTCCAGCTGAACTTTGGTTTGGACGTCATATGAGTATCAAGTCTATGAAGCCATTTGTTTGTAAATGCTACATACTCATACCAAATAAGGATCGTAAGAAGTTGGATAAGAAAAGTCAGAAAGGCATCTTTGTCGGTTATGATCTTGAAGAAACAGATTATCGTATATATGTTTCAGATAAAAGAAAAATAGAAATATCTTGCGATGTTATTTTTGATGAAAAATTGAATCAAAACCTAAACTCGACGGAAATCTTTCTTAATAGAAAACCAAAAGGCCTGAAAGAAGAAAAACACATCAAAAATTCTGAAAAAGAGGAGCATGTCAATCAACAGGAGGAGAATCATGATACAGAGTCAAGCGATAAAGAAAGCTTTGCCAGCATTGATGAAGTGGACGAAGAATTACAAATTTTCGATGAAGGTGAAATTCAATCTCAAGATGTACTACAGCGAGGACTACGAGACAGAAAACTTCTAAAGCCACCCAACAGATATGATCCATGTGCTTCAAATCTAATGGCATTAATCGGAGACGTGGAAGAGATATCGGTCAAGGATGCTTTAAACAATCCAAAGTGGAAACATGCAATGGACGATGAAATGCACTCATTGGACAAAACACATACATGCCACTGA
Organism: Solenopsis invicta; assembly: GCF_016802725.1. Classification (NCBI taxonomy): domain Eukaryota; kingdom Metazoa; phylum Arthropoda; class Insecta; order Hymenoptera; family Formicidae; genus Solenopsis; species Solenopsis invicta. The sequence goes on from NC_052672.1 coordinate 3,340,046, forward strand.
CTGAACTGCTAGAAGGTCGCAAAGCACTAAGTAATCGTTGGGTATTTCGAATTAAGGATGATGGAAAAATGAAAGCTCGCCTGGTCGCACGTGGATATGATCAACAGCAAGGCACTGATTATTTTGAAACCTTCTCGCCAGTGGTTCGACATGCCATCAGATTACTATTGAGTTTTGCAGTAAAAGAATACAAACATGTAAGGACTTTTGACATTAAAACTGCCTTCTTGAATGGAGATCTTACTGAGGACATATATATGTCACAACCTCAAGGTTATGATGACGGATCTGGAAGAGTTTGCAAGTTATTGAAGAGTTTATACAGTCTAAAGCAAGCACCTAAATCTTGGAATGTAAAATTTACAAGTTACTTGAAAACATTAAATTTTGAAGCGACGGATGATGATCCTTGTTTGTTCTACAACGCAAAGAGAACTGTAATAATAGCTGTTTGTTGACGACGGACTCATCGTAAGTAAAAATCACCAGGATTTGGATCAACTCTTGATTAATCTATCTGCAAATTTTGAAGTCACGTCCAAAAATCCAAAATATGGAAAATTGAAATATGTCGGTATGGAAATAAATTTCCTACAGTATGGCATATTTGTCAACCAACCAGGATACACTGACAAAATTTTAGAAAAGTTTGGCTTTAATGAAGCAAATGAAGCCAGTACTCCAATGGAACCAGGAATGATGACAAACGAAGTAACAAATGATCAAGTGTCTAACAAACCTTTTCGTGAAGCAGTGGGATGTCTGTTATATCTCAGTACCATATCTCGACCAGACATAAGCTACGCGGTCAACTATGTAAATTGTCAAATCAATAAGCCAAGGGTCAGTCATTGGAAAATAATTGAACGCATATTCAGATATCTACGAGGAACGAATAATTATGGCATTTTCTTCAACGGAAACACGGAGTTACGTATGTATACGAGGTGTGTTCAAAAAGTATCGCGAATTTTGAATTTTCGCGGGTTACGTATATTCGAATTTCGATCTTTTTGTGGCGTTATGTTGGTACTCATGTCTCTCACTTATGCCGACAAGCTCGGCCATTTTGAATGTTCACTTAATTGTTGACAGCTGCTTTGCTTGCACGTGTTTTGGATCGTCTTCGATTTTTACCTATTCAAAAAAATGGATCAAAGAACCTGTATCAAATTTTGTGTGAAAAACGAAATTAAGTGCGCGGATGCATTCCGAATGTTGACTGTGGCATACGGAGAAGCTACCTTGGACCGAAGCAACGTTTATCGGTGGTACAAAATGTTCTCAGAAGGCCGAGAAGATGTGAACGACGAAGAGCGTGCCGGACGCCCGAGCACTTCAACAACAGACGAAAAAATTAATGAAGTGGAGAAAATGGTATTGGCCAATCGTCGAATCACCGTTAGAGAAGTTGCTGAGGACCTAAACATATCGATTGGCTCGTGCCATTCGATTTTTATCAATGATTTGGGCATGAGACGGGTCGCCGCGAAATTCGTACCAAAATTGCTCAATTGCGACCAAAAACAGCATCGCATGAACATTGCTAATGAGATGTTGGACTCTGTCCGCGACGACCCAAATTTGCTCCAGAGGGTCATAACTGGTGATGAATCGTGGGTTTATGGTTATGACGTGGAAACCAAAGCTCAATCATCTCAATGGAAGCTGCCGCACGAACCAAGACCGAAAAAAGCGCGCCAAGTTCGGTCGAATGTGAAAGTTTTGCTGACAGTTTTCTTCGATTGCAGGGGCGTGGTGCATCATGAGTTCTTGCCACAGGGTAGAACGGTCAATAAGGAATATTACTTGCAAGTTATGCGCAATTTGCGCGAAGCAATCCGCCAGAAACGCCCGGATTTGTGGAAGAACAAAAATTGGCTTTTGCACCACGATAACGCCCCTGCTCACACATCGTTGCTTGTGCGCGACTTTTTGGCCAAAAACAACACACTAATGATGCCGCAGCCACCGTATTCCCCAGATCTGGCCCCCTATGACTTTTTCTTGTTCCCTAAACTGAAGAGGCCCATGAAAGGACGACGTTACGCTACGCTTGACGAGATAAAGACGGCATCGAAGGAGGAGCTGAACAAGATAAAAAAAAATGATTTTTTGAAGTGCTTCAAAGATTGGAAAAACCGTTGGCACAAGTGTATAATATCTCATGGGGATTACTTTGAAGGGGACAAAATAGATATTCATGAATAAATAAATAATTTTTGAAAAAACACAAAATTCGCGATACTTTTTGAACACACCTCGTACAGACTTAAATTACGGGGGTTCAGGAGGTGCTGATATGTGCTCTACAAGTGGATTGCTAGTCGACAACGGCAGTCCTATCATGTGGTTAACTCAGAAGCAGAAGATAACTGCAATATCGTCGGCTGAAGCAGAATATCGTGCTGTAACATTGGGCATACAAAAAGTTTGTTGGATACGACGAGTTATAGAAGAGTTAAAACTGCAAAATGAATCGAAACCTACTAATATATATATAGATAATAAGGCATCTATTCACATGTTAGAAAATACAGAAGAAGGGAAGGTTACTAATGGTAAAAAGCATATAGAAATTAAACGTAAATTTATAAATGAACATATAAACAATACTGTAAGTCCTGTATATATTAAGTCCAAAGAACAAATTGCTGATATCTTTACAAAACCTTTGAGTAAAGGTCCCTTCCTGTACTTAAGAAAGAAACTACTTAAGGAGGAGTGTTGGGTTTAAGTGTTTGTAGATGGCGATGATAAGTAGTTCTTTGTTAGTTCGTGAGACTATTTAGCGTACTGTTGTATCTCTATGCACTGTGTGTACGATCGTTCTTCTTCTTCTTTGTCTAATCGTAAGCGCGATAAATCAAAATTTTATACGTGCAAGTGCATAGCAGGTAATATTCTTTTAATTACTAAGTTGCAATATTTTTAGTTTAGTTTGCAAGAAATGAATTACTTGTATTCTTGTTGCAGGCGCTAGCCCATTGAGAGTACATTGAGTATAATTTAAATAAAAGTTCAAGTTGCATTTCTATCTCAATTGGTCCGATTCAAGATTCCCTGATTTTTGCACGGTTCCCTGCACATCAATTGTATCTCACAATAACGACAGATGGCGATGATGGCGATGATGGTGATGATGGCGATGATGGAGATGATGGCGATTATGGCGATGATGGCAATGATGGCGATGATGGCGATGATGGCGATGATCTCGATGATGATGGCGATGATAGCAATGATGATGACGATGATGGCGATGATGGCGATGATGACGACGATGGCAATGATGGCGATGATGGCGATGATGATGGCGATGATGGCGATGATGGTGATGATAGCGATGATGATGGCGATGATGGCGATGATGACGATGATGGCGATGATGGCGATAATGGCGACGATGGCGATGATGGCGATGATGGCGATGATGGCGATGATCTCGATGATGATGGCGATGATATTGATGATGATGGCGATGATAGCAATGATGATGACGATGATGGCGATGATGATGGCGATGATGGCGATGATGATGGCGATGATGGCGATGATGACGATGATGGCGATGATGGCGATGATGATCGGGCAATCGTATTGTCACTATTACGACGGCAATGGAAATGGCAATGATAGAAATGATAACAATAGTGGGAATGATGGCAATTTTGGCGTTAGTGATAGTCGACTGAATTTCTGCAAAATTAAAAAGAACTTGAAAAAGGATTCACTTCTGACATCTATTCTTGTCAAAAATTTGACCAAAGTTGCACTATCTTTCACCGTTTTTCCGCTAAAGATTATTCGTGTCATTATAGTGGCAAAATATCGGTCACAATGTATGCGTGTGTTGAATGGGTATCGGAAAATCTCGAGCAAGCCTACCAAAAACAAGTTATGTATTATAATCAGCGTCGGCGTGGTACAGTTTTTGTAGTGGGAGCTTCGTTTTGAAGAGATACCACGTCCTATCGTCCGCGGCTCAAAGCATTACGGAAAAATTGTTACCAAAATTTTATGGACCATTCCGCGTTTTAATAGCCCTTTCGCCTGTCGTATACGAAATGTCAGAAGTTAATTTTTTCCAAGATTTTTTTAATTTTGAAAAAATTCATCATTTTTCGTCAAGTTTTTGTCAAAAAATCGACTAAAGGTCTCTGGTCGATTTTCTCACCATTTGTCCGCTAAAGATTAATCCCAAGCAGAACAGTAAGTGAAAATGACATCAAATCTTAATTGATCGAAAAGTGACTTTTAATGATCATTTTAATATTATTTTGATGTAGTGGTGGACTCCCTGTTCTGCTTGGAATATGTGAGATAGTCTCTCATTCACAACATTCCCATCATTACCACTATTGCCATCATTCCCATTATTGCCATCATTTTCATCATTGCCATCATAACATTCATTCCATTATTTCCATCATTCCCATTTCCGTCATTTCTACAATTGCCATCATTCCCATTATTGCCATCATTGACATCTTTGCCATCGTCGCCATCCCATTGCCATCATTGCATTCATTTCAACATTGCCATCCCATTGCCATCATTGCATTCATTTCAACAGTGCCATCCCATTGCCATCATTGCATTCATTTCAACATTTCAACAATGCACATGATTGACATCAGTGCTATTAGTCAGCCTATAGCCTGGCTATCTTAGGACAATGTTCTCGATAATTTTAATGATGGCAATGAAATGGCAATATGGAAATGGAATGGCACATTATGGAATAAATGCTTGGTAACGTTATCAAAAAGATGGCAATGATAGCAGTAGCAGAAATCGTGGCATTTGTGACAATGATAGCAATGATGGCAATTGTGATAATGACGGCAATCGTGGCAATGATGGCATTGATGGCAATGGCTTAGTTTAGACCGGTTGTTAGATACGCGTACTAAGTACAATATACGTACTAAATTAATTTAATTCGATGGTCTAAACGATGACGTATAGTCTGGTACGATACAAATCAAACAGACGTATCGTATCAAAATAGTATGCATTTTCAGCACACTTGTAACGGTGTAAACATTTCCGTATTATGTAATAGGCGATTTAGTTTTCTCAAGTTTTCTTCAGTTAATAGTTAATAATGTCTTCGTCTTGTGAGAATAAATCTGCGATAATTAATATAACATGTAAAAAAAGACAAAATTGGGAAGAAGAGGAGACGCGTGTTTTTTTAGAATTATGCACAGAAAAACAAATATTATCAATGGATGGAAAAAGACATAAACATGTTGAAATTTTCCGGCTACTTGTTTCAGAAATGGAACAAAGAGGTTACAATAAAACTGCAGAGCAGATAAAGCTAAAATTAAAAAATTTAAAACTGGCATACTTTAAATGCTAAAGAGATAATAATGTTAGTGGAGCTGCAACTAAACGTTGTCCATTCTATGATGAAATGGAAATATTATATGGCTGCAGACCAAATACAGCAGCAAGCTCATGTCATTCAGGAATCGATAATTGCATTCCATAATTGCATTCTTTCCATCATTGCCATCTAATGGGATGGCCTACTTTTCATCTTTTCCATCATTGTCATTATTGCCATCGTTGCCATCATTGTCATCCCATTTTCATCATTGCCATTATTATTACGCCATTGCCGCCACTGCCAACATTGCCACCATTTTTATTATTGCCATCATTGCCATTTTTTTGATAACATTTCCATCATTGCATTCATTTCATTATGCGATTCTATTTCCATATTGCCATTCCATTGCCATCATTAACAATCGAGAACATTGTCATAATTGCCATCATTTCCACCATTGTCGTCATTGCCGTCAGGCTATATATATTGTCATTGTCATCATTTCCATTATTGCCATTCCATTAACATCATTGCATTCATTCCAATATTTCCATCCCATTGCCATCCCATTTCCATCATTTCCACAATTGCCATCGATTAATATCGAGAAGAATTTGATTAAAATCCGTTACTTTACTGATTAACACTTTAATACCTTATATCGTATATTATTATATAATTCTTAATTAATTTTTTTTGTAAAGTTTTGATTAATCTTTACGTGATATTTCGTAAAAACTGTTGAAAGGTTGTATTAAAATCAGATCAATAATCTTCACGTTTGTAAGTTAGAGAATAAAAATAATACTCAAGTATCCATATATTTCATTGATTTTTATTACATTATTATTATTATTATTATTATTATCATTATTATTTATTGTGCCATATTAATCGCGCGTATTGTCATTTGTAAATCATGCGTATGCATGTATATGCCATTGTAACATAATAAAAAAAGAGTGGGCGCTTTCTAGTCTCTCTACGTCCCTGCGCAGAAATCGACCGAAATCCTCTTTCTGAATTTTACAGCCTAAACGTAGCACGGAAAACGAGAATTGTCGAGAGGAGAGTGAAGAGGAGGGTATCCATAGAGATAACATCGCCGCTTGCTCCATGTCTATCACCGCGATGCTTTCTCTCTCTAACTGAAGGCCTAAACAATTAAAGGACAATCACGTTAAAAAAGAAAGAGAGAAAGAGAGAAAGAGTGAGAGAGAGAGAGAGAGAGAGTTGCGTCAAGATTTAAAAAAATTAAAAAAGCTAATTTTTTCAAAAGCATAATTTGAAGACATTTAAATAATAAAGAATTATGTAAAAATAAAAAGATGGTATATTTATTCGTGGAAAGACATTTATTTCTTCTTCATCATATGATGCGATGTTAATTACAGTTATTTTTTAAGTACTGCGTAAAATGAATGTTTCTTTATTAAAGAACCAAATTCTCTCTGTTACTATTAAACATCTTTTTTAAGTAAAAATATGATTGTGCAAAATATGGGCATAAACGTATTGATATGTATTAATATCAATGTTAATGTAAATAATTCAGACTATAATAAATAAAAAATTACGCGAAAGTAGACGTAATTAATCATTTGTGCACATTCTCGACCCCTGTTCTGGATGCAACATACGCGATACGCGTCAGATTTTATTTGCAGCAAAATGGATGTTAGCACGGACAACAACCTACATCCATTTCTGAGAGATGGATGTGGGTTGTTGTCCGTGCTAACATCCACATTGTTTTTAACGGCGGGTTGCAAAATGGATGTGACACGTAGTTCCCATTCTGACCAGAATAGATGTGCGTCACTAGTGTACGGGAGTTTCAAAGCGTTATAGGAAAAAGGCCGCCGTGGCCAAGGTCCGTGGATTGGCGTTGGAGGGGAAGGAAGGTCGTTGCATCCACTTCAACGATGTGGAACGAAAATGGCGGCGGCCATACTTTTACTGCACACTCGCTCACTCACACAACTAATAGCTGTAGTACCTTACTATCTACGTACATACACTAACAGTGACTCGCTGTCTCGAAAATGGCGGCTATGCAACGACCTTCCTTCCCCTCCAACGCCAATCCACGGACCTTGGCCGTAACCGCTCTCAGGTTCCTCTCTGGTTGTACCGACGTGCGTCGTGACACATACGCATATTTTGTGGAGTGTGGCCACATGTGCATCAGCATGTTCCATGTTCCATGGCCACATGTTGACAGTTGACATACGTATACATGTAGCTTAACTTTAAACTTGGTTTAATTTTCTATCTCTTGAATTCCAAGGATTACAAAATAATATGAGATATTAAATGTCAAATTGCTATTATTTTCACGCGTTAGAAAAGAAAAAAAATGTATCATACTAATTAAAATTTTAAAAATTTGGCGGAAATTGTAATCTCTCTTATATAATTGAACAATTTTTTAATCCTTTTTATTCCAGAATGCATAATATAATTATGGATCAGAAAATTTCTATATAGTTAAATTAGACTAATTATGCCAAAGAAGAAAAGAGATGGGTGGGGAGAAAATGGCTTTGAAGATTGGGTAAGTTTTATATATACAGAATGTTTGGCAACAAATGGGAAAAACTTTAAGGAATGATTTTCATCTTATTTTATAATCGAGACTCAATTCTTAAATTTTCTTTCTGTTGGAAAAAACGCTGTGTATTAAATTATTAATTAAGATTTATGATATTTTTTTAATAGTTTTATATTGCGTTTCTGGTGTATTCTTTATATGTATCATTTTTTAACAATATAATATTTGGCAGGGTGGTTATATGGCTGCAAAGAAAGCCAAACTGGAGGAACAGTTTCGTGATACAGCTAAGAAAGAATTTAAAGAATCTAAAGAATCATCACAATTGTTTAAAGGAATTGCGATATTTGTTAATGGTTACACAGAACCAACGTCGGATGAGCTCAGACGTCTAATGATGATGCATGGAGGAATATATCATCATTACATGCGCCCTAAAATCACGACTCACATTATAGCATCTAATCTGCCATATTCCAAAATAATGTTATATAAAAAGAGTCAAAATCCAATTCCTATTTGTAAGCCCCAGTGGATCATCGATAGCATAGCAGCTGGAAGCGTCTTGAATTTTCAGAACTATTTACTTTATTCTAATAGCACTGATGTACAGCCTCAGTTGGCATACAAATTAAATAATAAGAGTAAAGATAGTACTAACTTTGTTGCACATAATAAACCAGATAATATTATTGAGAAACCTGAAACTTCAGTGAACAACAAGACTGATATAAATAGAAAGAATTCATCAAAACACAATGTGTTTAATGATGCATCGAAAGAAATTATAACCAACTCTAATCAATCTTTGAATACAAAAACGAGTGCGCAATCTACAAAGGATGCTGAATTTCTATCGACGTTTTACAGTAACTCGAGATTACATTATATTTCTACCATGGGAACTATGTTCAAAGATTATGTGAATGAGTTAAGGGATAAGAGCAACGGGGTATTTTCCGGCCTTGAGCGTTTAATAAAATTAAATGGCACTAAGAATGCCTCTACTTCAGTTGGCTGTGAATTGGATTTTGAAGATGAGACAATTTGTTTTGCAGATAAAATTACAACTAAAGCGAATGACAAGCAATCTATTATAATGCATATTGATATGGACTGCTTTTTCGTATCCGTGGGAATCAAAAATAGACCGGAATTACAAAATGTACCGGTGGCCGTAACACACGCGAAAGGCAATACATTTTCGGCGAATTACAATGGCAAAGAAGAGTTTGGATCTATGTCGGAAGTAGCTTCATGCTCGTACGCAGCAAGAAAGGCTGGTGTAAAGAACGGCATGTTTTTAGGAGAGGCATTAAAACTATGTCCTAACTTAACGACGATTCAGTATGATTTCGAGGGTTACAAGGAAGTTTCATACATATTGTACGACACCGTAGCATCCTATACTTTAGATATCGAAGCGGTAAGCTGCGACGAAATGTATGTCGATTGCACGAAAATTCTTGAGACATCTGGACTTTTACCGTTGGAGTTTGCTACTATAATCAGGAATGAAATAAAGCAGAAAACGGGTTGTCCGGTGTCCACGGGATTCGGTAATAATAAGTTGCAGGCGAGATTGGCAACGCGAAAAGCTAAGCCCGATAATCAATTCTATTTCAGCGGTCAAAACGCAGAGACATATATTCGAACTTTTAATATAAGAGATTTACCAGGTACATTTGAGTGATCAGTATTATTTACATTGTTATATGTAAAAACTAAATCTTATATTTGAAAAAAATAGCTTTGTTAAATGAATATATCAGATTTGTATTTCACAATAAGTATTTAGCTTCAATTTTTTCCAGGGTTGAGTAAGTCAACATATTTTTTTAAACTAAATTAATTGTAAAATTAATTCAATTATGTTGAGAATTGTATAAAAAGCTGATTCAGTTGAAAGATTGCGTTGACATTAAATTAATTTAAATTTAATTGTAAAAGTTAATTTTGAAAAACAGTTACATTAAATTAAAATGTAATTTTTTTAAATTAGATGATTCTAAATAAGAAAACAATTATAATGTGGATCATTAAATAAAAATATTTTATATTTTTAAATTTGAATTTTGGTTTGTTAATAAAATATTACATTCACACGAAGATCTTGTGTTGGCTTTTATTAGCTTCTTATTTTATTTGACTTTTGTTTTGCAGAGTTTTTATGTATTATATTATTTTTAAATTAAGTTTATATGAAATAACAGGTATATTATTTTTATATGTGTGTATAGTAATGTATTTTTTTTATCTAGGTAAATTTTTAACTTAAGAAAAAAGTTAATAAGTTAAAGTTTATATATTTTAAAAATAATTAGTGAAAATGAAAACTCATTCAAAATTAATTAAGTTAAAAATATTAACTTTGAACTTTATTATTTAATTTTTAAAGTTTCTACCTAATCTTGATTTTCTCAATTAATTATTTTTACTGCCTTTATTAAAATTAATTTACTTAATTCTTTGTAGGAGTTGGCGGAACAACTTCATATAAGTTACATAAAATGAATGTACGTACATGCGAAGATTTGCAAAGAATCTCGTTGGGAGTTTTACAAAAAGAATTCGGCAAAAAGATGGGAGAGCAGTTGTATAAGATGTGCCGTGGGATAGATGACACAAAGCTGAATCTAGAATATATCAGAAAATCTGTATCAGCTGAAGTTAATTATGGCATAAGATTCCAGAATAATGGTGATGCTGTTGATTTTTTGAGCGAATTATCTGTAGAGGTGTGTAATCGATTGACATTGGCTCGTGCAAAAGGTAGATGCATCACATTAAAATTGATGGTCAGAGCTGAAGAAGCGCCGAAGGAAGCCGCAAAGTTCATGGGTCATGGACTTTGCAATTATATAACAAAATCGAAGAATCTTATAGCAGCTGTTAATGACATCAATATAATTAAAAAGTAAGTTTTTGCTATTAATCTGTTAATTTTGTATACAGGAGGAGGCTAAATTTACATTGAGACATCTGAATATCTTGAGAGAATGCATTTTAGAAAAAAAATGTTTCAGACAAAAGTTGTATGATCTGGAAGATAGATAATAGTAAATTTTCGAAAAGTATTAAATAGAGATGTTATACTATGTTCATTACAAAAATGACTTTCATATGATCTTAAAGAATAGATTTTTTTGAAATTGATTTTATTTTAAGTCCTCTTTTAGACCATATAACTTTCGTCTGAAACATTTTTTAAATGCTATCTTTTCAAGATATTCAAATGTTTTAATATTAGATTTCATGATCCACGTTGTAATTATTTTGAGTAGTCTAACTTTAAAAACTTACGAATTTCTAATTAAATATAAATAATGCTTTACAAAATTAACTTTTAGTTTAACTTAATTTAATCTTAACATAACTTTTTAACTAGCTAGTTTTTTGTTCATGTAACTTTTAAGACTTCTGACTCCTCAGCCGAAAACTCCACGTTGACAGTAGCGACATTCCGTCGGAATTAAAACTAATAGACGTGAAATGTGACAAATTGACGATGAGATGTTGTCGTGTATGTCACTTTGTTATTATGTGTTTTGTATGTTCTTAAAGTTTGGCTACTTATTTCTGAAACCCATATATTTTACATTCTTTTTATGTGGTGGTTGTTCCATTTTAACAGAAACCAATATCTTGTGAAGAAAGCATTAAAAAAAAAAAGTTTCAGAAGAAAGTTACATAATTATTATATCGTTATGTGTAACACTTGCACCAGAAGATAACAATTTTCAATGCTGTTAACTTTTGAGAAGCTAAAATGGCTATAAATTTCCAAAGATTAAAAGATTATAATTAAAAACAAAATTAAAAATAATTATGATGTTTAACAGATAGAGTATACTCTAAAAAATTTCGTTTTTGTGATTAATAATCATTTAAAAATTGATTGAAAAAATAATATTTTTAGGAAGTCTCAGGTTCGATCCCTGACTGACAATTATACGACACTATCTTGATTACCAACTCAAGATTTTAGTACTTAATATACAGCTGCTTCAATGTTAAACTTTAATACAATTTTCTCAGAAACTAAGGCCCATTTACGCTAATTTTTTTACACTTTTAGTACTTGATACGCTCATTCGAATAAGCTATAGCTCATTTCATTTGGCATTGCATAATTCTTGTCATTTCCTTGTGAGGAATATTTTTATTCCCAACAAAATTCTTTAGTTTTTTTTTAAGAGTTTTTTTATTAGTATAATTGCTACATTAGATGCTTGTTAGCATTATTATTAAATGGATTATCAGTTTAATATTGTAGTATTACTATTCTTCTTCAACTTACAATTGTGTTTCAAAACTGAAAATTTATTCGGCGCGCAGTTTGAAACTTGAATATGTGTATAAAATCTTATAAGAAATATTAGCATTAAAATCTATGATTGTTAAGACTTTTGAAATAATGTTTTCAGATATTTTGTTCTTTTGTTATTTTCAATTTTTGAATTGGTTCTTATTATATTCATAAACATATAAGATCCAATATCAAAGTTAAAAAAAACTTTTGTTTAGTTACAAATATATTCTTTATGGAAAACATTTTTTGTGAATGATTGAAATAATGAATTTTTCAAAAATAAAATAGATTAAGTGAAACATTCGACTTCAATACCTTTTCTTTTTTAAGCCATAAAATTTTGAAACATTTTTTTCTAAAATGCTTTTTTTTTTAAGATCATCCACTGTTTCCATTAAAAGACTTGTTAGTATATTTCATAAAACCAAGTAAATACATGTTTTACGTAATCTAGGGAAGTTATAAATATTTGGAACCAATTGCATTTAATACCCGAAGACATGAGAGGAATTGGAATACAAATATCCAGATTAGAAATGTATAAGACTAAGCAAGCTAAAAGCAACTTAATTAATTTTTTTAATAAAACGAAAAAATCACAACAAACGTACGATAAAATGTTGGAAGATGACAACAAGGATCATTGCGTCTCGGAGAAATCTAAATTGGATTGCTCTGAAATGTCTCCAACTACAAAACCATCACTAGAAAGAAAAATTTGTGATGCAGAAATTAATAATTTGCTACCGGAATCGGCAAAAAATTCTGAGTTGATCGATAGTGCAATTCCAATTGATGTTCAAGTCGAACCATTGACAGCTAAATTAAAAAATAAGTCTAAGGTTAATGAAAATACTAGGGCGAAAGATTTATTTGAAAAATCCAACAAAAAAGTACTACAAAAACAAACGTCTCAAGAGAATTTTTTTAAACAAGTAAAACCAAATAGCGGAAAATTATCGAAATGCGATATCGAGATACCGCAAATACAAGATATTGATATGTCTGTGTTAATCGAATTGCCTACAGATATAAGAAATGAGATATTAGACGAGTACAAAAGAAACAAGAAACAATCTCGAATGAACACTACAGTTGATTCGATAAATGAAATGCTGCATGACGAAGAAAATACAAATGTACAAAATTGTTCGCAAGTCGATCCGGACACTTTATTAGCTTTGATGGAAAGTAATTTGCATCCCGATGTGCAACGCGATGTGCAGATGTACTGTAATATGAAGAAAAAAACTAATAGAGCAAATTTCATAGAAACAAATAAAAAAAGCGATAGTAAACAATTACAAGAAGTGGATGCTTCAAAGATCAGTGATAATAAAGAGAATGCAATACTTAATGTAAATAGCATTTGTAAAGATAAAGCAGAACGTATAGCACCAGAGAACACAATGCATGCGGCGGATCAACTGGGCAAAAACGGCGATACTACTGAAGCAAACCATATACCGTGCCAAATTAATCGTGTCGAGACTTCAAATAAGAATATTGCGATAAATAAAACTGATATCTGTATTTTACAGAACTTGAGTATTTTACATAACAATGAGAAAGTAGATAAACATCAAGAAATGTTGATTAATCTTGTGAATCATCTCTTCACTCTTCCATTACAACAGGTACTCATAATTTCATAAAAAAAAATTTATATAACACGGAAACATTGCGATGAATACTTTATCGCAAGATTGTAAAATTACAAAAATGTTGCTAAAACATTGAAATGATAAAACGTTTCGAAGTCTTTAAAAATATTGCAATATTACAATATATGTTTATTATTTATAATGTTTCTGATATTTTAGTTGCCACTATATTAACGCATTTTGACTGTCATATACATATAACTTCCCTAGAATATCATATAACCCTGAATTAATTTTCACACTCAAGAATCAAAATATATATATTTTACTTACTTTTGTCTTCGAACTTAATTTTTTGGGAACTCACTCTTTCGAGACATTATTTTATTAAAATGTGGGTGCAAAAGTTCAATGCTGTGCGTTTTTCATTCTATCTTATATTATTTTTTAGTTATGCGAAGAAGAACATCACTATGTCCATTTGACGCGTACTGTTCACGGGTGAAGCATTAAACATTTTTTACAATATTATTTGAAATGTTACAACATTGCTAAAATAATATTGTGAAAAAAATCTTTGCAAGATTGCAATGCTGCAAGCTTCTGTGCTATATGAGAAATCATTAACTAGGAACTGAATTCTGCATTTTATTTTTGAGATGTAATATCAATTGGCAAAGTTTCACATTTTTTTTAAAGTTTTAAAAAAACTGTATAACCGGTTTTTACCACTGATAGACTTTTTGGGAAAAAAAAGTGATAAAAAGTTTTCTGTTAAAAATAATAAAATATATAAAAAACAGTGAAAGAAAATGTCATTGAATAAATAAATTAAGAGTGTTCTAATTTAAGTTTTATTTAAAATAAAGTCCATAATAAATTAAGGCATATAAAGAAGGATCGTGATAGGTGTGGGTTAGAGATATTATAGTTTCGTATAATTTGCGTTGAATTTTGAAGAACAACTATTACTCCGTTACAATCTATTTAAACAGTGTAGAATGATTACTAATCATTAGTGTTCATTTTGTTTTTATAAAAGCTGAATTTCGATTTTGCAGATGGTAGAAATTTTTACCTGTGTATACCTTTTTTACGTAATTTTGAGTATGTTAAGCATTAATATTTTAACTTTAGTTTAAAGACCTTGAATATGTGCTTTCAAATAATGTAATTGAATTTAATGTATGTCGTGTGTATAGATTTGGCATGTACAGTTATATTGTGTACAGGGGATCATTATTGATGTTGTAACTGCTCTTACGATTTTACAACTTACAGTGGACGTTACATAATGCTTACTAGTAGCAAAAAAATTTACCTTGAAAAGTTATTTTTTAAGCCAAAGAAATTATTGAAAAATTTCTTTTTTAATAAAATATATTTTATAAAATGTTCACCAATTTTCTTTTATGGCATTTATTAGTGTGTAAAATCTACGAAGGATCTCTAATTTGTGATTTTTTATAATTATAAATTTTGTGATATTGTTAATATGTCACAACTCAATTATCTCTTATCTTATAAGTACACTCTTTTTCTTCTGTAGTAATTGTAAATTATGTTCGTTCTATATACCTTGGCCCTTATTTCTTGAAAATATATGAACTTTTGTTTACGAAAGTGTTAAAATAGTTAATGGGAGAATACCGTATTTTTAATAGAAAAATTTTTGCTAATTTTTTTCCCGAAAAGTCAGTGGTAAAAACCGGTGATAAAGTTTTTTAAAACTTTAAAAAATGTGAAACTTTGCAATTCCATTGGTTATTCTGCTACTTTCGTATGTGAAAGTTATTCGCATGTTTTCAAGAATGGGGCCCCTGATGAATTTCTACCTATAGGGTGATTGGTAGAATTCTAATAAACAGGTGTTCATAAAAATTGTATTGCATTAATACTTACTGAGTTATTTTAAGAAAAAATGGCATTTTCTTCCAACCGTAGAAAATAGTAAATAAATAATAGAAAATATAGAAAACTTATTTATCCATGAGATATCGGAATGTAAAATAAATATATTAAGGTATATTATTGTACCCTGTATGGCTTAATACTCAATATGGCCTATTTGCTGTTTTTAAATAGTTACATGATAAAGTGAACAAATAACGCTAGTATGTCGTATAGGTCTGCGTTCCAAAATCATACTACAGTAACTAAAAAGCTGCAACATATATAACAAATTACAGCTTTTTAATTACTGTAGTATAGTTTTGAAATGCAGCCCATGTTAACGTGATTTGTTTACAACAGTTAGTTTATGTATTCTGTTGACAGCAAACTCAAAAGTAGAATTTTCTTGGATTGTTTTTCTCATAATCTAATTCCATACAGTACATTAATATTGTATTAACATCTCAGCAATATTGGATCGCAAGATTGCGAATGTTACAGCATTGCGAAATATTAATACAATATTGATGAGGGATTACAGCAATGTTTAATGTCCCTTGAATTGTCTTATGGACAATTCAACATTGAGTCAATATTGATTCAATATCTATTTAACAAATAAAAATATTTGTTTGAAATATCTATGTAAATATTAATATGGTTACACCACACAATCCCAATGCAAAACAATATTTTTGTAACATTTTAAAAAGCATTTTTCGCAATGAAAAAAAATTCCTCTTTCAAAGAATTTTTTTCGGAAATTTCCAAGCAGTCACCCATCCAAGTCGTAACCGCGTCAAACGGTGCTCTGCGACTTCTGCGAACTGATTCCTAGCGATGATCTGTTAACACTGTGTTACCTAGATATCACTGATAGATCAAATCAATATATATGTTATCGAAAAAATAAAACATTAAAGTATAATATTTATATAAACATATAAAAAATTGTTTTTTTACTGATTTTCACAAATGCAGAATAGCATCTGGAATAACTTTTCTGTTATTTGTATAAATAAGAATACAATTAAAGAAAGTCAATATGACACAATAATTAAATATTAAATTAATAAAAAAATTGTTTTGAAAAACATTTAAAAAGTATTTTAAAAAATTGACTGCTCATTGAGATGTAGATCCAGGGTTCTTTCATCCACGATTTTTATCGTATATTGATAATATTTGTTTTTGGTCACAGTACTATGCTCAAACAACATTATTAGACGTTTCTGTGATGTTTTTCAATATGGAATCTACATTTGCGATGTTGCTGCAACTTTTACAATCTTGCAATGCAATGTTGTTGAGATGTTGATTCAACATTAACTGTCAATATAACAAAATATATAAATTTTCTATTTACATAACTTTCTATTTTCGTTCTATTTTCTATTTTTACAAAACAAAAAGATATCGATAATAATTTGTTCAATATTGTTTCAACATTGCAGCAACATTAACAATCAATGTAGAAAAATCAACATAGATTCAATATTGAAAAAACATGCATACTTCAACATTCAACACTGCAATGTCTACAATATCTCCGCAACATTATTGCAATGTTCTGTGCTACATGGAAATATTTCGTGGGAAAGTTACTGCTTTCTATAACTGTCAAGTGCTGGTCTGTGATGGTTATTGATCTTCGCAAATCATATTATTGTAATTTTATATTTACACTTTACAATGCTGTATTTATATTTTCGTTATAACGTGTTTATAACAAAAAAAATTCTTTGTAAGAACCAATATGACCTAGATCCTAAATTAATGAGTACACACATATCGATTGTAATGTTTTTTCGGCACTTTTATTATTTCACAGATCATAAATTTTAATCCGTTTACTAAACTGCGATTTATAAGCCATGGTTTGAAAGGGGAAAAATTAAGAGAAGTTAATTGTTTACATAGATTTTTGACAAAAATAATTTTTTGTGTACTCTTATATGTCAGTATGTCAATAAACATTTTAATAAACTTATAACTTATAAATATATATAACATTGGTATATTATAACCCATTTTTCAAATACTTTTTGTGAAAAAGAGGAAAACGTAATTAGCCCATATTGAGTATATATGTAACTCATATGACCTAAATAGCACATTTTCAAAAATCTTTACTGCACTTACATAAATATGTGAAATTGTTCCATATTTTAAATTAATGTTTAGAAATGTTTCCTACTTTGAATCTGGCCATCAGTTTTTA
Organism: Solenopsis invicta; assembly: GCF_016802725.1. Taxonomy (NCBI): domain Eukaryota; kingdom Metazoa; phylum Arthropoda; class Insecta; order Hymenoptera; family Formicidae; genus Solenopsis; species Solenopsis invicta. The sequence goes on from NC_052672.1 coordinate 3,357,974, forward strand.
TTTTGCTCTCAGCAAAAAATTTTAAAAAATTGTAAAGTTTAAACAAGATATTGTGATTACTGAAAATCACCGACTTAGCCCGATCTATCGCCAAATGCAAACACGCAACGAGATAGCCTGGCGCTGCGAGGTGCGCAGGGAATTGTTTATTACAAGTGGCAATAGATACACGAACGGCGCAGTAAATCTTGAAAAAAAGAAAAACAATTTTCCGTGCGCCTAGCAACGATGATTGTTGGGCAGGCGTATCTCATCACGCACTTGTATTTAGCGATAGGCCGAGTTAAATTAGTGATTTTTACTAATTAATATTTTGTTAATTATTGCAAATTTTGCAAAATGTGTCAGCCGACAAGAGGTGTAGCGGTGTCATTACCGAACACTCTGTATAAATGTCAAATATTTGTTTTTTTATATTTACTCCACCAAAAACTTATTTCAAATAGTATTTTTTATAGATACATTCTTTAAATAAATATTTCTATTACTATTTTCAATTATTTTTCCCAGTGCTGGACTAATGAAAATTATCAAATAAGTCCGGTAAGTGCGATATTACAGCCCTTCTTCCAGCAATATTCCATGACAATTATTAACTTATCTCCTATAAGCACTACAATATTATTTAATATTAAATAATATTCCTGAAATATCATTTAACATTAATAAAGAGTGGTTATATGTCCATTCCTGAGAATATTATATGGATGTATGAAAAGTAAATAATATTAGGGGAAAGTGGGTATATCAGACTGTGTTCCAAAGTTTGAAAGGGCTCATGTTCAAATCAAACCACATCACAAGTTGATCGTAGCACTAATGATCCGGCCAACCAGATCTGGCCGTAGAAATGTTAAATCAGTAAAATATTACAAGTTACCAGACTTGGAATAATTGCATTTTATTGATTTCAATTCTAATTATATAAACTGTCGCAAATTTTTTTCTGAATAAAATTTTCATTTTTGACTGTCAAATTACTCGTTTTTACTTAATACTAAAAAATACATTAAAGTTTTTTAAAATTTTATCTAAAAATCGACAAAAATAGGGATATCCGATTTGGAATTTGTGATTCCAAATCAAATCGGAAAAAGCGTTTTCATATTTTTATTATAGTTCACAGATAAAAGATACTCGTTAAAATGGTCTGAAGCAAAAATAAAGGAAATTAAATTATCTTTCTAACGGCACATTCAGTTTTACGATCGGATTTTATTTACACTTTATAGAAAGAAAAAACTGCAAATAGGTCCAATTTACCCTAATTACCCTTATTTATTTTAATATTTTAAATTATTGGAAATATTGTAACGTTAAATAATTATAAAGTTTAATGAATTTCATGCATAATTCACATTAATTTTTTTGAACAAAAATATTCGTAGAACATTTTCATAATATTCCATAGATATTGAAATAATGTACCACGAATATTATATAAAGCGGACATATAACATTAATACAATATTTCTATAATATTAAAATAATATTAAAAATATTGAATATTCTCGGAATATTATTTTAATTTTTAATAATATTCGTCTAATATTTTAGGAATATTGTAGTACTTTTAAGATCACAGTACGTTGCGCGACGTAATTTTATTTCAGTATTTTCAGTTTTCAATTTTTACAATTCGAAAATAAACATTTAAAAAATTTAATTCTAGTAGATCTAGCTAATAAACACAGGTATGATTTCAATTATAATTAACGTATTTCATTGAATATCGAAATATTAAAAAAAATATTCAACTTTTATACATAATATTAATTAAAGAAAACAGAAAAAGTTGAACAGATTTTGCATTTTACAAAAGATGGTAAATACTATTTTTCAACATTTGATTTTTTCAAAGTAGGATTTGAAAATTTTCTATTAAATTACCATTATTCTTGCGTACAATCCTTAAATTTTATCTAATATCTTTAATACATCATAAAATTCCTTCTCTTTTCCGATAAACATCATTTGGAATGAAAAATTGTGTCGTGTTTCCCTCTTTTCTCCCATTTTTTTTTACATAATAATTGTATCAAATAATATAGTAATATCGAATTACTGTTTGAAAAATTATGTATATTATGTAAAAATGATTTTTTTTTACCTCAACTAAATGATATTTTTGTAGATAAAACTGCAAATACAAACGTGGGTCACTAAATCTAATATTGTGAATGAAGTGGATTTCCTGTCACTAGCGACATTTCTTAGCATGCTTCCGGAAAAGAAACGTATCGAAGATTTACATGTTTTGCTGAAAACAATGTACAGGTAATCTATCTTCAATATTTTTGTTAAAATTTTCCACTTTATAACAAATGGATAATAAATAAACACTGCAGATTTTAAGGAACAGATATCGTTTTACTCGCTTATAATCGATAAATAAAAATATTCGACATATATGATACATTAAACATACTTATAAGACTGTTTTTTAGATGTACAACGAAAACTGGAAACTGCATTTGGCATAGAACGTACAGAAGGACCGTGAAACATGTTCAACGTTATATGCAGATCGAGTACAACAACAATCTAATGATACCGTTGATCAGATGTAATGATCCAAGATGTAATAACAATTGAATACAAAATCTCGTAAATTTAATAAATTAAATTTCTACTAATGAGTGTGTAATATAAGAAATCTATTTACAAGCGAATGTGATATCTTTAATTTCAATCGAACGCAAATGCCGTTCTTTGTCTAGAGAAGCCAGTAATACACGATTCGTTTAATGTATGCTTTTGGAAAGTTTGCTCGGTCTTGTATAAATTAGTAAGAAGTCATTAATCTCGAATTCGTGTATTTTTATAATATATATATATTTTTTAAATATATTTTTTTCGTTTTGTAATCGTTACGCGCGCAGGGATGGTGAAAAAATAGAAAGGGGCCAGACGAGCATTTACTACTCCCATTCGGTTGTTCCCGGTGGTTTAGACGTTAGGTCATATAAAACGCGTGAAATTCCGGGCACCGTGGATATTTCAGTTACCATCTTTTTCACCACCTATAAAACATAATTTAGATAAATTATACAATTATTCTTAATATCAAATTAAAACGAATACAGTAATATTGGACGAAAGCAGTTCTAATACTCAATAATTTTCTAGGTAAATTTATAAACATTTACAAGATTCCCTTAAACTGTGCACCACATGTTTGACCGGACATAAAATACAGCTTTTTAGAAAGAATCAAGAAACGTAATATAACAAAATTAAATTACTATTTAATTTAATTATTTTAACGCTTACAATCATCTCTTCTATCCCCCTTTTATTCCGAAAAACTGTAAAGAATTTATTGCGAAAAATATTACCTCGACCAGGGTTAAACCTGGATCTCTCAACTCTCTGGACAAGTGTCTTAGCCAATTCGATCACAGAGACACTTGACAATATTTATTGAATAACCGATGACATGAAATGAGTGTCAATTTCGGTCGATGCGTATATATAATATATAGTCTCAGTGCTCGAATCGGAAAGTTCGACGGGATCCAGGTTCAAACCTTGGTCGAGGTAATATTTTTCGCAATAAATTTTTTACTTTATTTTTTTATTTAAAAGTTTTTCGGGATTAGGGGGTTCGTAGAAATATGTGTAAGCATAAAAAAATAATTAAATTGATTAGTAATTTAATATCGTGATATTACATTCGGGGTTTTTCTTAAAAAGCTTTGTTTTAAGTTCGATAAAATTATACAGCGTCCAGTTTGGGGATTTAAAAATTTTGTAAAATTCCCAGAAAAGTGTTTACAAATTCACCTAGAAAATTATTGAGCATTAAGAATTGCTTTCGATTGGTATTACCACATTTGTTATTTTAATTTGTTGTTACACTTTCTGATCATATTAGGATTTGTTTGTATTATTCTCAATATGTTAAAAAGTGTATGCGCGCGTGTACACAGTGTTCCTAAACTAATGATAAATATTTTAATGATAAATTCTTTATAACATACATTTTCTAAGACGAAAATGCTCATATGAAAATATCGAAATTATAATAGAGTTCAAATGGAAAGAATTAAACTGTCCAATGCACATGTTTTTTTCAGTACTTTTTCAGTGCACACGTAGGTTTGTTACTTTCAATGCTTTTCCTTAAATTAAAAAAACATCTAAAAAATTCATGAAAAATTTTATTAAAAAAATATCTAAAAAATTCATAAAAAATTTTTCTATATTGATTTAAGGCTCATGACTTCTCAGCCGAGAACTCCGCGTTGACAATAGCGACATTCTGTCGCGGACAAAATGAGAACTAATAGATGTGAAACGTGACAGATTGACGATGAGATGTTATCGTGCATGTCATTTATTATGTGTTTTATTGTGAAAATATGACTTGTCTCGTATTTACTAAATGCGTAAAAATAGACTGCGAATCAAGTTTCTTTGAATTTTATACATAAAAGTACATTTTTCACTCCTTTCAATAGTTATCCATGTGTTTTTCTGTCTAAATAGGCGTCACTTTACGTGCTTTTTACGACTATTTACTGACTGCTAGGCGAAAAAAGAACAATCTTGATCGATATTTAGAAATGTTTTAAAGCCATCTGATGAGTCTGTTTTATCCAAATTGGTTTTATTTACAAATAGCACGTCGAACAAAATTACGTGTCATTTCACGCAATTTCTCGCTTTGACGTTACGACTTCAATATGGCCGCGGCAAGTACTCAGGAGTCTTAATTTCATAATTATTTTAATAAAACATTTATTGAATATTTTACTTCTAATAAAATTTGAAGCAAGAGACAAACTTCATCTATTGTCCAGTATTTCATTTTTTTGACAGTAACTAAATGGAGAAATGATTCGTCAAAATCTTTTAAAGAAACATTATTTTAATTAAAAACGTTTTTCATAAATAATTAGCAAAATTGTTATTTATCATCGATTATTGCAATAAATATTACCAAGTGCCTCGGTGGTCGAATTGGCTAAGACATCCGCCTAAAGAGTTGGGGTTTAACTTTGTGGTCGAGGTGATATTTTTATAGCTTTCTCGTTCAAAAATATAAGATAATTTTTGCGGCCCATTTTTATACTCATTTACACGAGACAAGTTACATTTTCACAATAAAACACATAATAATGAAACGACAAGTAAAACAAAATTTTATCGTTAAAATGTCATGTTTCATGCTTATTAGTTTTAATTTTTTCCGCAATACTACATTACCACTGTCAACGTGGAGTTTTCAACCGATTATTCAAGAGTCTTAATGAAAGAGCCTTTTTATTGTATATTTGTATTTGTCTAATAATTTCCAAAGACATTTCTAATGAAAACATTATTATTAGCGATTTTATTATCTCTGAACGCGTGAAATTGCACGCACGCACGCACGCACGCACGCACGCACGCACGCACGCACGCACGCACGCACGCACGCACGCACGCACGCACGCACGCACGCACACACGCACGCACGCACGCACGCACGCACACACACACACACACACACACACATGTACATACGCACCTGTAATTTTTAAACACTTCTCATTTGAAAACTAACAGCCTCGATATTATAATTTTCGTTTTAACATGTTATAAAGAATTTGTTATTAAAATATTTACCGTCAATTTAATGATATCCAATAGAAATGAAAAACATAACTTACATGTATCGGCAAATCTTTGCCAGGTATGGCGGGCATGCCAGTCATGAAATCATTAGTACAGAATGGTCTAAGCACAACAGAACGTTGACATGATAACGTGCGACATGCCGTGTCGCGATCAAAATGTATCGGTATTAGAACAATGGGCATCTGGCTAATGGCTCCCATACAGCCGTTAGAAGCTAACACTTGATTAGCTAAATGGTCCGCCTGTCGTAGAGTCGCTATCACATTCGAGGTGAGATACGTAGGCGTAATATCCTGGATAGGATGATGAAGCTGCGGCCCAAAAATATAACACACACGGTTTACATTGTGACACACGCGTGGAATTAGTTTCGCAAGGAATAACATATCTTCCCACTCTACACCTTCAGATACAGTCTCCTCGCATGATAAACCTACTACGTAGCTGTAAGTTCTTCGATCACCCTGTAAAAACAGACAATATATAACAATAAATTAACATCTGACAAATTGGAAATCGAATATATTTCAATACCAATTCTTGTGTTATATGATTTTTACCTGAACTCCTACGCTACGAATAGGCAAGAGGGTTGCCGCGATATGACGATGACTCGAAACCCTTCGGAGCTGTTGTCGCTCGGTTTCGCTCGTCGCGCCTTCCACGCGATTTAACAACGCATGTTTTTTTTGAAGCATTTGCTCGTACTCGGCCATTATTTTTACTATGACCTGGCAAAAACAATTATAGATATAAGAACTGAATTATTTTTTTAGTTAAAGTTAAATAATTTTTTAAATTAAGGTTAATGGTTTATAAAATTAATTTAATTACGCTAGAAACTACATCAACAAAAAAAAACTAAATTAAAAGTTGTGTTAAAATTAAATTAAATTAAAAATTAATTTCAAAAAGTATTATTTATTGAAATATAATTTTAAAAAATTAGACTAAATAATTACAATATAAATCATCAAAATATTTTATTCATAAATTAAGTTTATATGAAATAAATATTGTTTTTGTATAGAAACGTATTTTTTTCTTTACAATTTTTCTTTTACGTAATTAAATTTTTAATTTCGGAAAAAGGTTAATAAATTAATGTTTTCGTGTTTTAAAAATAACTAGTTAAAGTTAAAAATTAACTCATAAAATGAACAAAGTTAAAAGTTAATAACTTTTTAACTTTATTATTTAACTTTTAATTTTTTGATCTAGTTAGTAACTATCTAACTTTGTATATTTTAGATTTTTCATAATTCATGTCAATAATCTATTAAAGAAACAACTGGAATTTCAGTATTTTTTTGTTATATTTGTAATACCTGTGTTTCGGAGAAATCCTTCTCTATGTAAGGCTCATCTGCGCAAAGGATTCGTACTGCGAGTCCAGGGCCTGGGAATGGGTGACGCGCAACAAGTGCCGCTGGCAAACCGAGATCACAACCCAACTGTCTTACCTCATCCTTATGGAAATCTTTCAATGGTTCAACTACATAGCCTTGCGATCGCAATGCTCGTACAAGTTCGCTGTCGTTATGGTGCGTCTTTATGGCATCCGCTTTACCTAAACAAATAAAAAAATACGCATTCTGATAGAAATTTATTCAGGGTGTTTACTCAAAGTAAAAAAATTTTCTGAAAATTTCCGGTTTCTTTTTCGAAAATTATATTCAAAATTCCAAGTAAAAAATTTTCTAATGCAGCTTAAACAGACGTTAACACATCTTGAACACACTTTTGTGAAGGCAACGCATAATCCATGCGTTGCCTTCACCTCATATGACTCAATATATGTATGCTCTAAGGGTCTCTTTCACCAATCTAACCGATCGGTTAGTCCATTGAAATTGACCAATCGCATTGCCTGTGTAAAATAACAAATGCAATTGGTCAATTCCAATTCCACTAACCTCTCGGTTAGCTTTAACCGAGATTGGTGAAAGAGGCCCTAAATATAACAATGCATAAAATTAGAGAAATTATACAAGAGAAAAAGAAGGGCTTAAATTTAAATGTAAATTTCTATAAATTTCATCAATAAAATCCCTTAAAAATCTATAAATTTTCAATGATAAAAAAGAAATTCTTTGAAAATTCCAGATTTTCTCGGTAGTAAACATCCTAATTAAGAATTTAAAAAAATAGAGATTTACCACTGACTAAGGCGCTTGCACTTTCTATTAGATCAGGCCTGAGAGTGCCTTGCCCGAGGAAAATGTCGTCCGGCTTCAATCCCATTTCTGCCATCGCCTCGTTTGCGACTCTTACGAAAACATCTCCTATAATTTTCCGCTTTTCCTCTGGATTAGTAGTCTCACATAACATTTTGGTTAATCTGGTTCTGGGACTACTCGCTGTACCACATATTCCTTTATTATTCGTGACATTGGCATTCATCACAGGCGCGACATTGTCCAATGGAACAGTCGTCGTTCCCTGCATGAAATAGCGACCGGCATTCACTATTCTTAATGTGACACACAATTGAGCTAAACTTTGTTCCACAAATTGTGTTTCTCCTTTACGCATAAAGCCGTTATTAATGTGTAGAGCTATAACCTGCTCCTTACTTAAAGCTTTTTGTAATAGAGCTGCACACACTGTAGAGTCCACGCCACCGCTCACTAATAACTATAACAATTTACACATAAATTTAATAAAATATTTTTTTTGTTACATATATAAAATATTGCACTATAATTGAAAGGTTTCCTACAAAAACCAAATGTTTTTTTTTTCAAAATCTGAGTTATAATGCTCAAATCATTCTCTATCAGTAGCATTACATCATGAACAATTTTATTCTGACAAATTAAACAGAAAACAGGAAATATAAACAAGTAGTAATTCGCGAAAAAGATGCTAATTGAGGAAAAAAACCGTTTTGATTGTAGTTTCTTCATCAATCGAAAGTTAGCTATCCTGATTCCATAAAGGATTCGCTCGATTGTTAGGAAGCTATGTTCTAGTATTCTAGTTTAATACTTACTTTCAAGTTATACACAGTTTTGAACAATTTCATAGCAGTCAAATAATTGGTACAAATTATATTTTATGAAATAGATTATATTTTGTGAAAATGCTAATTGCACATTACATATTTCTCTTGAAACAGTTATTGCATGACGCCGGAAAGTACGTAATATTATTAATTGATAAACAATTTAATAGTTCTTGATGCTCAGAAGCATCTATAGAATTCACTTTCCTAAAAAACTGTAAAAATTTTATTACAAAGATTATTATTCAATACTAAGACGTTTCTTATATTTATATTTCAACATTTCTATTAGTCCAAATTTTAAACTTATTGTTGATATTACATTGCCTAAAAACTACGTTTATCTAATCTACATATAGTTATTGCGAGAAAATAACACTACATGCTTCAGTAGTCAAATTGATAAGACGTACGCACGGAAATCCAAGTCTGAATCTTGGCTGTTTTTTTTTACAATAAAATTTAGTTTTTCGGGGGGAGGGGGTGGCTTCTATAGATGCTCCTAAATATCGAAACTATTACATTGCTCGTCAATTTAATAATATTACATGTTGCGGCATTGCGCAATAACTGTGTTTCAAGTCCGACGAATATGCAACGCACAGTTTGCAAAGCCGGAAAATGTAAAAATTATTATTCACTAAATAATATTCAACTTTCAAAATTGTCAAAACTAAATAATCAAAAAGCTAACGTGTTTACGTGGTACTTGGTGAACAAGCTTTTTTGTTCAAAGATGCTAAATTTGGAAATAAGTTTTACATTTCTTATAATATTTTATTTTATCAATATATTTATATGATATTTGTAGTTTTTAACTTATTATTAATAAAAGTATTTGATTTTTATGCGAGGGGGAATTCACAACCCAAAATTTTGTACACCAATGCCGATTTTTGGCATTGCTGTAAAACACTGCCGACATTTTTGTACACTGCCGACAATGCTTATTGTTAGTCAATGCCTACAATGCCGTCAATCCTATATTAAAATTAAGGCAATGCCATGCAATTATGAACACTACCGCGTGCCCATTATCATACGCCAATGCCTGCACAAGAATTCTAAAGCTTTCCCGAAGTATTCAAAAATTTTTGTGCTCAACCCCATGATCGAAAAACCGACTCTGAAGTGAGCTCACCACTCCCCAACCACTGACGACAATGCCGTCAATATTATAGGTCACTGCTTACTTTTTTCGGCAGTCCACTGCCGAAATTTTGTACACCAATGCCGGCTGTGAATTTCCCCTCGTTTTTATGTTATAGAAATGTGGCACCATGTGCGCCCACGCATATATATATATATATATATATATATATATATATATGTAGCTATAGTCCCTATAACGAAGATCAGTTGTGGTACCTAAATTTTTAGTTTTTGTTTGTTGCCACTTAAGTATCAAACCATGTATCAATGCAATTGTATATCGAATATATTGGATATCAGATACGATAACTGCTCTTCGCTATAGGTATTTAAAAGATCCACATTTGTTCTACTTGTTATGTTGAGAATGGGCCCAAACGTTCAAGATTCATTTTGAATTTGAAATGAAGCTGGTAATTTGAACAAGAAAATACTTGCGTATCGAGTACCGCGCAAATTCTCTCACTAATCCTTTAATTATTCATCACTAAAATCCTCTGTGATTGATATAAACCGTCTCATATTTATTTTTTATCGGTCCAAATTTCAAATTTATTGTTAAACTTGATTGTCTATAGATAAGTAAAATGCAAGTTTTTATTCTGTTATTACTGTTTAAGTCTTTGTGGCATCTTCTCTTATAGGAGGTGGCATTTTACCTATATACGCATTGGAGAAGATGCTAGTTTTGCAGAATTTAATTAATCTTTTTCCTCAAAAATGTAAAATATCAAACTCTTTAATTATTTTATTTGATTGAATAAAGATTAATTTTTCATAATTTAAAAATCACTCCAGAAAAAAGGCTTAAATGTAGTTTAATTTATTTTTTAATGAGTCCTCAAAATTATAACTAAAGCCTAAAACTCTATTCCTATATTTATTATGGTCCAGAGAAAAATTATCACAATTATATAATAAATAAAGTAATTAATAATAAAAGTACGGAACGAGCAGAATTGGTTATTATTTATACAATGTAATTTATTTTAATATTAATAACACTGTCGATGGAACGTTTCGGTCTCATTTGACCTTCATCAGCAGTCAATAATTATTAAATTACAAATTAAAACATTTACTTGAACCTCCTCTACTTACTGTGTAATCAACATGAATCATAATTATATAATTCCGTACGACTTGGAGCGCATATTTATAATGTTGATGTGATTCAATTTCTATCCATTAAGTGTTGTCTATTAGTATAAAATTGTATATAGCTGGTTCGTTGTTGCCGTGCGAGAACACTCTAAATCCATGTTGTTAAAATAATTGTCAAATAGTTAAAAAAGTAGTCTTTATGCTTTGTCAAGTGTGAGAAATTGAATATATAGATATCGAGTAGACTGAACATCTTATATGGGTATGTCGTGCTAGATAAATTACAGTATGGATAAAACCTGTACTCGTTCGTTAATGCGTGTCTGTTTAATACAAATTTCTATAAGAGAGTCATATGAGCAAAAAACGTTTGTTATTTTTTATATATTTAAGGTTTAAAGATGAGAAGTTTTTGATTTCCTGGAAATTTAACTTTTTGGATTTGTTTGGTTTCTATAAGAAACCTTTCAATTGCATATTTTAATATACAGGGTGATCCAGATCAACCAGAAGAACCAGCACATAAATATTTCTCATAAAAAATGGGTTGAAAATGTTAATAGCCAAATGTTGTGATATCAATAGTTTTCAAATAGTGAGCGTTTGAAACCACAGGGTATTCCATTCGTGCCGTCAAATGCGGCGCAACCAAGCGGCCAGTCGAGCACTTTGACGGATACCACTAAATGGCACGATGCCGAACAAGTATTGCAAAGATTGTATAAATGTATTTTAAAATTTGTAATATAATTTGTAGTAACATTATAGCTTATTACGATTTTTGCTTATTTCGATTTTTTTTACTGTATTTTTCTTCTTTTCTTTCATATTGTAATGTGTAATTTCATTTAATTTATTTCCTCATGAAATATTATTCCTTATGAAATATTTCCTTATGAAATATTTATTTATATTAAACGCAAATTTCAAATGTAAATTTTTTCTAATATTGTTCGTGATAAAACTTTTTGTTTTGGAAATGTTTGTAGACTAATACTTTTAATATTATTTAATCAGATAATTTAATTAATATTCATTTTATTTACTAATTTAATTGTTTATACATAAAATGTATTTTAAAAACACTTTTTACTTATATAAATGTTTTATCGAATTTGCAATTGATATTACTTCTTGTCAATTAAACTGAATTAAATTTCAGAATACAGCAGTAGATGTTAACAGAGATTTCACAGAACTTTTGCAATACTTATTCGATATTGTGCCGTTTAATGGTATCCGTCAAAGGACCCAGCCAGCCGCTTGATTGCGCCGCGCTTAACAGCGCGAGTGAAACACTATAGTTGGACAGTTTCAAACCGTCTCCATTTGAAAATTATTAATACCACAACATTTTGTTATTAACATTTTCGATTCACTTTTTCATGAAAAATATATACGTGCCGACTCTTCCGATTGATCTAGATCACCTGTATTATTTTAAAAGTAGGGTTTATATTTTGAATCTTTTTAATTACGTACCAAAACCTTTTTGTTGCCTACAGTCTTTCTAATGTATTGAATACACTGTGCCTCCCGATCACGGAGTGTGTAATTACCCGTAAGGCCAGCGATACCGAATAAAAAGTTATGTAGCATCAATTTTCCGTTAGGCGTTAAATCCACTTCTGGATGAAACTGCACGCCGTATAAATTCATCTTATCGCTTGCTATACCTGCTATAAAGCTTGACGATCTGGCAGTAGTACGAAAGCAGTCGGCCACCCTGTCTATGCTATCTCCATGGCTTAATAGTACCATTTGCTCCTTATCCAAGCCCCTAATAAACAATATATCACTTATTACATCTTTCGGATGTGGAAAATGTTTTACACATGACTTTTTATAGTTTAAAAACAAACTATTATTTAATTTAAAGAGTTATGCCTAGTCAAAAATTTTGAAACAATCGATTTTTTTCAAAATCACATTTTCTAGAAGTCTATAGGGGAGACCGGGGTAATTCGGAAGACTTCTTTTTTCTTTTGCGTCTCCTGAGTCCTATATTCATAAAAAAAAGTTGGACGGTTTCAAAGGTTGAACTTTCCCCTTCACAATGCCATTATAGATAGAACACGGAAATGTATTTGCTTTGAAGTACATATAAAAATGTCGACCAATGCCAAATATTTCGAATAGCCCCAAGCCTGGAGTAATTCGAAGCTAGTTCGAAAATATTCTGAAATTTATGTTTTAAAATAAAAAATAAAATGTAAAAAAGCTATTATTAAAACTTTGTTTTATTCAAAAAAGAATAGATAATATTATGAAAAAATGTTATATACAATAAAAGAATATAAATGCACAATAACGTTTTTGGAACAAGTTAGGAACTATTCGTATTTCGTGTAATTACATCTATTGAGTATTAAATTGTGTATTTGGTACATAGAACGTAAATATAAAAGAAAAAAATCGTCCAAACGACGATTCGACGTTTGGTGTTTTAAATAGCCCAGACATCAACTGTGCGCATTATTGCGTGATTAACAAAAAATAAACATCACACAGCAAAAAGTAAACACGAAATGAATTCAACTGAACACGATACATTCCAAGTTTTCAAAAAGAATTGTATTTATCTTAAATTGCAAAAAAATGCTGATTATCAGAAATTACTTCGACTGTCGCAAAACACATTTTTCATTATTACAACTTCAATATAATGCCGTTACCAACAAAACTTTGTTAGCAGCATCGTTACATTAGGACGCGTTTACAGTATTTAAAGTAAATTTTTAATATGTACCCATAAAAAGTTATTTCCATTTTTCAACTTGCCCCGGTCTCCCCTAATGTTAAAAACATTCCCTGTAATTTTTAAGCTAATTTACTTTATTTTCACGGAGATATACGACTTGAGTATATCAAAAACTTTGAGTCTCTTCAAGTGCTCCGCGACAGCTGTGCTGAAGACTATCATTTCTTTTTATTTGCCTGTAAGTAGGAGTGTGCGGGTACCCGAGATTTCGAGTTCAGGTCGGGAATTTTTTTCGGGATCTGATCGAGACCCGAAAGTTTGTAAAGTTCGGGTACCCAAAAAATTTCGACGCAGAGCGCATAAAAAATGACTATCGCGCGCAAGAGAGCACTCGAGAAAGAATATCTCGTCAGTAACATTAAACTGATGTTTTAGAGGCAACAATTTCGGCAGAAGATACCTTATATAAGCTTAGAATAGATAACTATATAAATTGAAAAATAAATTTCGTATAATGGTGTAAATTTGAAATTTTAAACGCGTTTTTTTCAAAACTATGTTTTCAAAATTGATGATCAAGATATCTCAGAAACCGCTGCACCGATTTGAAATTTTACATCTTAAATCTAATTTTTAATTAAAGAATTTTTTCAACGTGTACTTTTATACTTTTTATGGATAAAAAAATATCTTTTTTGTACAAAAATCAAAATTTCAGCTTTGAACAGCTACCATTTTGTCCCTACTCAGTTTTTCGGAAAATCGATCTATTACAGATTAGATTAATTCATATATTAACTTTTTAAATTTTTAGTTTCAAATAACCTGGTTCCGAACAACATTGGTCACCATTGATAAAACACTTTTAAAAAAATGGCTTCCCAGACATCGGCTTTAATTTTAATATTAATCAATATTTTTGCATAAAAAGTTACAAAGTCTTTGTCAAATATTAATCTTTTAAATGAAAAAAACTTATATGAAAATATGTATAAACTTTAAAAGAGTTTTTTTTTAAGCTTTTTGGCTAGAAATAATCCCTTAATTATTTAATACTTTTGAACATGACTGAAACTTATACATACTTAAATAACAGGCACTTGGTATCAACTTCAACGGGAAACTGGCCATCCTCTCGAGTTTCCCTTCTGGTTACACTACCACCAAATTCCTTATTCATCATCTGCATCCCATAACAAATACCTAATACAGGAATTCCTATTCGGAAGATGTCGGCATCATACCTAGGTGCATCTTCCGCATACACTGAACTAGGACCGCCAGAAATTATAATAGCTCTGAAAAGATACTCGCATTAATAATTTGTATGTATATAATGTATAAATACAATTATGACAATTAATGATATTAAACATGTGTGCTTTACTTGTATCCTTTCTCCTGAAGAGTAAATGCAGGTGTATCGAGTGCCAGAATTTCACTATGAACATTTAATTCGCGAATCTTCCGGTCTATTACTTTTCCATATTGTGCGCCTGCATCTAAAATAGCTACTCTTTCGTCGACAATATCCATGGCTATTTCATCAGCACCATTATTTCTCTCAGTGCGAAATAGCAATCCATCGGCACTTTTTTCCATTTCAATGTTACGTTTGTTAATGTTAATATTATTGTTATGTTACTAAACCTGCAATGATTTAAAAAAATAATAGCATTGAATATAAGAAAACAACTATAAATGATAAAAGAATTATAAATTTAATTATAATGATCAAATATAAAATAAAATTTAACAAAATAACAAAAAAGCTATAAAAAAAAAGTATGAATTTATCTTTTTTGTAATTATGGATAATATTAATTTTTAATAAGAATATATATATATATATATATATATATATATATATATATATATATATATATAGATACACATATACATTTATGATAAGTATTAAGAAAACAATCATATATTATGTTTATTGACTTTTATAACCTTTTTATTGTTTTATTGAACTTTATTTGATAACCAGGGTGTTTAATTCAATGTACAACTTTCTAAGAATTCTCGGACTTTTCAGAAATTTTATTCAGACAAGATTAGAGAATTTTTTAAATGCAGATTTGAAATATATTTATTGTATGCGCTTTTTTAATGTTCTAATCACAAAGAGAAAAAATATTTGAATTTGAATATTACATTTGAGAAAATACCATAGAAAGAAATGTGAACTTTAAATAATGATTTATTTGCAATAGATGGATCTAATTCAGTGGAAGTACAAAATTCGAATTTAGAACAATAAGGAATATGGTATTATTATGAATTATAGATGCATATAAATAATTTCAAAATTCATGATTAAATTAAATAATGTTTATTACAAAATTAAGCACTAAGAAGTTATTAAATTATTAGTTATAATGTACGTGGACATGTATATTTATTATTAATTATCGACAATTATATCGACAGTAATATCTGTATTATCAAGAAAATATAAAAAAAAGATAATTTTGTCAGAAAAATAAAAATTTATGATTTTTAAAAGTAAAACAGAAATTTCTTGAAAATACTACATTTTTCTAGTTTTTACAGGTAATTATCTTGATAAATTGTAATACACTTTGATAATTTAATATTTTATTACACATGCACGCGCGCACGCATAATACAAGAAGATGCAATAAATTATACGCTATTCAATTTTACTTCAAAGAAATGCAATCTTTTCATTTAATATATAATAATGTTCTATTTTATTTATATTTTCTATACAATGATGCAATATAGTTAGATGTTTTATTTTACTGATAATAATTTTAATTAATTTAATAAATTAATTTTCTTGGTTCATTCCTTATTCGTTACACACTCGAAAAGTCTTTATGATTATGTAACAAATTGCTTAATATTGTTTTCGTTTAATATCTCTATCAAAGACATTGATAATAAGGTTCAAGTACGTCAATGCGGAAAAAAGGGAATAACAAAACTAAATGAGATAATTAAAGTGGTATCCAAGCATACATTTTAAACATAAGTAAAAGTTGATTTTATACATTTTAAACCATTATATCTTATACATTATTTTAACTATTTTTAACTATAATTGATTCTTAATTATAATAAGAAGCTTATAAAACAGAAAATAAACATTGACATTTTTATATCAAAGTATATTATAATTTCAATATGTTTACGCCAGCAAATAGATTTAATTACTTTAAAGATTAACCCTTTAAAATCAAATTTTTTTGTAATGTTAGTGCTCTATATATATAAAGGCTGATATATTTAGAATACAATCCACATAAAACAAAATTGTGGTGACAACAAAAAAAATCTCGATTTACCTTTCTTGCATATATAGTCCCATACACACACACATACATACATACATATATACATATATATATGGAACTATATATGCAAGAAAGGTAAATCAAAATTTTTTTTGTCATCAAGAATTTTGTTTTGTGTGGATTGTATTCTAAATATATCAACCTTTATTTAACAAAAGTGATGAAGTTGAATAAAAAAATAAAAAAATTGAGAGTAATCAGAATATAACATCAGACAAAATTAATATCTGTATTACTTTTAAACTGATACTTATAACTGATTGTTATATTTAAACACATTTCAAGTACTGTCTTAAAATGTCATCAATCAACCATAGAGCTATACATCAACCATAGAGCTTAACATCTTAAGATATTATTCAAGACAATTTTGAAATAAGATTCTATTATAAATACCAACCTTAAAAAACTAAAAACAAGCAATTTGTGTTTCTCAGTTACTTATGTTTAATATTGCTGTAATTAATTTTTAAATATGTAATTTTCTTTCCGCTCTCTCACTCTCTTTTGAACATTTCATATTTTTAACTTCATGTCATCTTCCTTGTGAATAGATAAATATATTTTTTAATAAAATAAAATCGTGCATAATAAAAAAAATTTTAATGCAACAATGAAAAAAGTTAAAGTTCAAATAAAATTGGAAAATTGTATCATGTAAGTATATTTGATTGTAATTACAATTTTGCTGTCACGTACCAAGAATTTTCCATTCTATTAAGTGTAGAACTTAATTCTCGACCCCTACATTTAATCGACTATAACATTTATTCAAATTTAAATTTTTTTGCTGCTGTATAATTGTTTTAAAGCGTCATCCTTTAGTTTTAAAACAAGATATAATAGTTGACGATGCTTCTGATATAACCTCAAAAAGCAAGTGTTTGACAAGCAGTATCTGAGGTACTGTCCTCTCTTTGCATTTCAAATAAAGAAATAATTTGCTTGACTTCAGGTGAAAATGCTGTACCTAATAGTATATAAAAAGTAGTTTCAAAAGTTTCAGGATAATTTCAATCTCTAAGATAAAGAACGCCATGGATAACAGAACAAAGTTGAAGACAAAGAATTGGAACTTTTAGAAAAAATTTTTTTGTCAAATTCAATCAGAGATTGCAAATACATTTGCAGTAAGGCAACAAGTGATTTCGAAACATACATAAGCTTGGTAGGATTCAAAAGGTAGGTTGTTGAGTTTTGTTTCATGATAATATGTGGCCACACACAGTAAAAATAATCTTGAAAGTCATCTCTGACTTGGGCTACAAAAGTCTTCCTTACATAGCGTATTTTCTAGATTTTGCACCTTTAAATTTTTCCTTGCAACATCACCTAGTTGATTCTCACTCCAAGTCTCTTGAAGAAGTTGGCAAAAGCATCAACGAGTTTATCAACTTAGAATCCTTCTTTTGAAGATTTTGTCAGTTATGCCAAAAATAGTACAAGTGTATAGAAAGAAATAAAGATTATTTCAAAGAGTAAAAGATTATTTGTTTTTTTTTGTAAATATTTTTTTAAAGGCCAAGAATTAAATTGTACACTTAATAGATCATAAAATCTCAAGACTATTTTACAATAGCGTAGTCATAAGTGGTCATAAAGTATTGTAGAGTACAGTTGTATGTTCATTTTTTAATCAATGTAAACTAATTTCAATGTTCTTTTTTAAGAATTTTCTTAAAATTAAAGATAAAAAGACAATTAAATCGAGATTAAAGTTAATTTGCATTGAAATAACTGCACTTTACAACTGTTTAAACTATTGTAAAAGCTCTTACTTTACAGATATCAGTTTCATTACAGATATCAAAGATATTTATTGTTAATTATCTTTCCGTTAATTGTATTAAAAGTAGTGACAAATAAAGCCGGACATACACTCATAAAGGAACAGTGAATGCAAATATTCATTCTCATTATTCGTTGCACAAATTCTACTGTTATACGTAACGAACACCGAATCTGATTGAATACTGGAATTCGATACAATCAGAAAAAGTAATAACAGTTTGTAAACACAAACATGAATATCCGAATATTCGCTTTTGTTACTCGTTCACTAAGTGTATACCCAATTTAAGAGATACAAGCGAAAACGTTACCACCTCACATGTTAATGGATACCTCAATCAACTACTGTGTGTTACGACTGTCGAAACAGCTGGACGTTTCGCTTAATACACCCTATACATGTGGCTGGCTGATTATTCTCGTAAATTTCGATGATAATCCGCGAAGTCGCAAGTTGGTTATTTGGATGAAAAACAAATCTCACCGGGCGTGCAAGGTGTAATAAATTTACGCGGCGAATACAGCAGACCATAGGTTATCTCGAGCGACGCCGTCCAATCGGAGAGCTGCAGTTCGGCTTACCAGATCGTTCAAGAGGAAGCACCGCTCGTAGGGATCGCCGAATAAAGTAAAACTAATCGCAGAAGAACAGAACAGACAGATATCAGACGAAGCGGCCATTCGATCGCCACAATGCAGCGCGATCGTTGACTGCTTTCAAGTAGCGGTCGCGCAGGCACACCAACCTTCGCGCTACGTAATTTCCAGAACTGGGGGTCGATCATGTAACTTTTTCCCTAGGGTGAAAAGGTGAAAAGTGAAATTTCTAATAGGCTTTCTACAATAAGCTATTAGTCGATATCATAAATCATAAGCTATAAAAATTGACCAATCACAGTCAAATGTGAAGCGAATATTCGACTGTGATAGGCTTTCTACAATAAGCTGTTAAGCCTGTTCTACAATAGCAGTAAACACAGGACTGTAAGGTTGGAAGGCGGGTTTTAAAATCTCGTAAGGGAATGAAAAATTTTCATTTCTTACGTTACAACCTTCCCAAGCAAAACAACAAGTCAAAATAACATTAAAGTGATTCACAATTATGTCAAAATGACATCAAAGTAAATCGTAATTAATTGAAAAGTGATTTTTAATGATCATTTTGACTTCGTGATGACTCCCTGTTCTGCTTGAGTTACGTCTTGTGTTTACTGCTATTGTAGAACAGACTCTAGTTAGTATCATAAGCAATAAAAATTAATCAGTCACAGTCGAATATTCTCTTCACATTTGACTGTGACTGGAAAATTTTTATGGCTTATGACTTATGGTACCGACTAATAGCTTATTGTAGAAAGCCTATGATTGATCAATTCTTATGGCTTATGACTTGTGATACCGACTAATAGCTTATTGTAGAAAGTCTATAATGATTAGTTCCGTCTACAATTAATGTTGTAACCCTTAAGCCGTAAGAAATTGACCAACCATGATCGATTATTCTCCTCATATTCAACTATGATTGGTCAATTTCTTAAGACTTAAGGTTTACTACATCTATTGTAGACCAGAACTTAGAAATTTCACTTTTTACCTTTGATCAAATGCGATTAATTTGAGTATACAAAAATGGCAAAATGACCAATGGGAAAATATTATTGAATAATTCCATTGGCTACTCTGCTACTTTCGTATACGAAAATTATTCGCATGTTTTCAAGAATAGAATCCCAGGGAAGATCCCAATAGTGCACGGGACCGATAGCTCATCACCATTCACAGCGGCCGATGCCTAGAGTTTTTCCGTTGGTTGGGTTAGATAAGTCAAGATGATTGGTTGGTGGGCTATCGCACCGTGCGCTATGGAATCCCGTCCATCGAAAATGCAAGTCAAAAATTTTCAAAATTTTTATTAATTTCGATGGATTTTTTACTCCAATTTCAAGTAATTTTCAACTTTCATTCGACATCAAAACGACATCGTTTCAAGGAGTTATTTTGATGTTTTTCGAGAACATCCCGTCAAAAACAAGAAAATAACTTATTTTTTCTCTTTTTAAAGAATTATTTCTGACTAGGTAAAATAATTTAAAAATCAAGATTGTTTGTTCATTTAAGATAATAACATCTTCGATTAAATTTATTTGTTTAAGAATTGTTTTATTTTTGTTTAAAAATAAAAAATTTTTACTTCTCAAAATAATTATTAAAAATTATTTTTTTAACAAATAAAGAATGAATGCCTAAAGAAAACTTTTCTTGGAATTTTTTTGATTTTCTGTATAACATATTTTTTAAAACAGTTCTCAGATTTTTTAATGTAAACCTTACAATTAGAATATTTGGAAATACACATATATAATATATGAAAAATTCTGAGAATAAATTATTTCTCAATATTTCTGAAGTATTCCACTCTGTATAAAAGTTTTCTGACAAAAATTTTCAGATAATCAATAATTATTGTTTAAATCAATGTCGAATAATGTCAATTCTACAAATCATTACATGCGGAAATCATACTTGTTTTCATGTAATAAATGATAAAAATAAACGATACAAAAGTAAGAAATGCAATTATAGTTAATTTTCTTTTTACATTATCGCATCGTCGAATCGATATCGATTCGATCTTTGAACAAAATTTCTCAGAATATAAGATTATTTATTACATATATATTCCAAAAATATTAAAAAATGTATGAAATTTCCATTATATTCTTTACATACGTAACTTTTGGTTACTTAAAAATGTTGTAATTTTGACGTAAGTTTCGAGTAAATCTTAACGATGTCAAAACAACATCGTTTCGAAGAACTATTTCTAACTGGGTACGCTTGCTAAACGTTCCATAAAGAGTTTATAGATCATTCCGCAATGCTTCACAAGCACTTCGTTGAGCGACACAATTTGTCTACGCTTTGCAAACCCTTCACCAAGAATTTATAGAATATTCCAAAATGCTTTATAAAAACTTATTCATTGACTCTTCGTTTACGCTTCCCAAACACTTCACAAAGAATTTATAGAGCATTTCGCAACGTTTCGTAAACACTTCATTGACACTTTGTCTATGCTTCTTAAAAACGCTCCATAGTGTATTTACAGAGTATTCCGAAATGGCCTATACCGAGCACTTGATACACGTATTAACTAGTAATTTTCTATTAAATTATTTTAATTTCGGTAATGAATTTAAAGAATAGTATACTAAGCTGGTACAATATAAATCGAGATAATTAAATATATGTATCATATATCCAAGCAGAACAGGGAGTCATCACGATGTCAAAATGATGTCAAAGTGACTGCAAAATGATCATTAAAAGTCACTTTTCAATTAATTACGATTCACTTTGATGTCATTTTGACTTGTTGTTCTGCTTGGGATGTACACGCATCGTCGAAAGTAAGATAATTTAATAGAAAATTACGAGATAGTATGCGTATTAAGTGCTTGGTGTAAACTAGGCCATTGATTCGTGTACATTTCATGGATTGACACTTTGTCTATGCTTCCTAAATACTGTACAAAGAATTTACAAAGCATCCCAAAATGCTGTATTGTACACACTTCATTGATTGACACTTCGTCACATTTCCTAAACGCTCCACAAAGAATTTACAGAACATCCCGATATATAATACTTTTATCCCTTTG
Source organism: Solenopsis invicta (assembly GCF_016802725.1). Classification (NCBI taxonomy): domain Eukaryota; kingdom Metazoa; phylum Arthropoda; class Insecta; order Hymenoptera; family Formicidae; genus Solenopsis; species Solenopsis invicta. The sequence goes on from NC_052672.1 coordinate 3,380,342, forward strand.
ATTTGGTATAATTTATAAAATTTTTAATTATTTAAATAATTTATTTACTCATATCTTACTCCACAAACACCATTTGCTCTCATACCCTTTACAGTTTTATGGTATGGAATCAATTAGTTTAATTATTTGACATTTTACTTTAGCATTTATTTTAGCTATTTATATTAACAATCAAATTTTTGCTCGTCTTATTGGCCTTACTTTATTTCGAATTATTTTTAAATGTTTATTTTTTCAACTTTAATGTTTAAAATTGATTGTTAAATATTTATTAAATGTTATTCTGAATGTCACTGTGTTGCTTGGGCACATTATTTTATTTTAATTTGCTATATCATAAATTATATTTTAAATTGAATGTATCTCAGAATAATTAGTAATCTTTTCTACTAATTATGTCACGTCATGTTGTTAAAGGAAACCGCTCATAACTCGGACGTTAATTATGTAGGAGATATACTTGGCGTTCTCGAATACCGATTCCGCGTATTCAATAGAGGAGCGAAAGGTACGATTACGAATGGCATGCATAAGGACAGAATGTATTATAGTATTTGTGTGGTTCGAAACAAGCAATTTTAATTGCAGCTCGTTGAAGATTCTTGGTTTCCGAAAGACAGCTAAATCAACATTGAATTCGCGAACCGCTTTAATGACGATGTGATACGAAAGATGTAATCGAAGACTCCGTAGTCTCTCTCGTCACAAACTCATTAATTAATTCCTCCTGGGCTAGAATTTTCTTCTATCCGTCCTATCTGATTGAGACACATTGTTACAATCGTAACGACATGTAACGACTATTTGCTTAGTATTTATGTAAGGAACGGTCGGCCAAGGATAAGTGCAAACTATAAAAGATGTGTCCGACTAAATAAAATATTCAGTTTCAAGTGGTACGAATTCCTGACAACGCCGATAAAATTATGGACAGATTGAATTTTTACCTGCTGGCCATTCTGGCTGTCCTGGCGACTATCGTTGCTCAAGAAACATACTCGGACATGTTCGATCACATCAATCCTGACGAAATTTTGCCGAACGATGAGCTTCGAAATCAATATTATAATTGCTTCATGGACAGGGGCCCGTGCGTGACAGATGATCAGAAATATTTCAGACGTATGACTATTTTATACAATTTATCTGATATATTTTATTATCATATAAATGTGAATTTCGTAAATAATAGATATGACTTTTATTTAGTAATAAAAGTACATTAATAATTATAATATGAAACATATTAAACTCTTAAGTTGTAAAAGATATAAAAAACAAACTATTTTTCCTATAAAATAAAAAATAAATACATAGTGTTTATAATTATAAAAAATACAGCAGAAATATTAAAGTTTAAATACGTTCTCCAACTTAAAAAAAAAATTGAATTATATAACTTTTTATTTACGTTTATTTATGTTTTTTAACACAGAAGCTTTTAACATTGCTAATTTTAAAATAATGCATAATTAGAAAAATTAAAATAATAAAAACAATAATTTGTTATTTAAAAATGTTTTCTTTATAATTTTGATCAATATTGATAGAGAAAGGATAAAACAAGTTTTTGAAAAGAATTGTTTACAGTAATTGATTTGAATATCTGTAATATTAATTTTGTTACGTTGTTACACTTTTTTAAATATGATGTTATATTTTAAAATAATAAATATATTTTTGACTCTTACACAAAAATAATACTTGTAAAATTTTATTTTTTTAATGGCCCTTTTTATAAGAAAACCAACGGCCAAAAACATTTCTTCTTATGTGTATATTAGTTTTTCAAAATTGTTATATTTTGTTTACAATTCAATCATTTAAATCTTTTCTTCTCATAATAATTAATGCTATTTTATTTAAAAAATTATTTCAAAAAATTATAAAGTCAACAAATTTGAAAATTCAGGAACGTCTATATATTAATCATAAATTTATTCTCAAGATTTATTTAAATTTTTATATTAAATTTAGAACCTTTTTAAGATGGCATCTCCATGCTAGATATTTGGTTAATTAAATAAATGTTTCTAAATTTTTTCAAACTTTTAACCGTATACTTTTTTTAAATAACAATGTGAACACTGAATTTTTAATTTAAAATATTGATTATAAACAAAGTTATTGTTAAATTGTAAATTGAAAGCTATAATATTACTTCTATTAAATCTCCTCTATTAAGTTTTATGGGAAAAAGAGTTTGAAGTAATTTATTTACGAATAATATATAAAAATTTTGAGAAATTATATTCATGTATGAAAATATTTCAGCAAACATAAATATAACGTATACATAAATATAGTATTTTTACATCTATGTTATATGTCACTTATATTTGTAGTTTATTGGAATTTATAAATATATTTTTTATCAATCTGCTAAATAAAAAATAATTGAAATATATATAATGTTAAAGGGAACATAATGTTTCATGGTTTTTGTAAGCACTTGTAATTTTTGTTACTAGATGAAATTTTTGTGATTACTTATGGAAGTAATTATTTAGTAGCTCTTTGTTATACAGTACCACAGCCGATATTTGTTAAAGTATTTTTATTTTTGATTATTTTAAAACTTTTTTAAGATACTTTTTAACATTGAATTACATATAATTTCTTATTCTTTTTTAACTTGGATGTGTTATTCCACAAATATATATACATTTAAATGTTTTTTTTATTATTTATTCGATTGTATACATTTTGAATTATACAAAGTTAAACAATTAACATAAGATTCTACTATAATAGCACAAGAATACAGCTTCTTAAGCATACTTACTTTGATACGCTGATACTTTAACAAATTTAATATGGCTTTTTTGCCCAAAATTTTCACATCAAAATACTCATTTGATAAGATAATTATAATTTTATTGCTAATCTATAGTTTACATATGTTATAGATTTTTATTATTAATCTTATTATTATATACACGGAAGAGTTATATTCCAGTGAGAAGTAATTTATCGAATCGATGTCAAAACAATATTACATTGATGATTTCGACATTGAATCAATGTCGAATCGACATTGATTCCATTATCATTTCTCACTGGAATATATTTACATTTGCGTATAATCTGCAATATTATCTGCACCTTCTGCTCTATAACATCTAGTAAAAAAATATGTATGTTAGTAAGAAGTTATTATTTCGATTTTTAAAATATAGAGAATAAAAAAATTTGTGGTTTTTTATTTTGTAGAAAATATCGCTGAAGCGTTCGTAACAAAATGCCAAAAATGTACGGAAACACAAATGAAGAATTATGGAAAGATAGTCGAATGGTACACCGAGAATCGTCCCGACGAGTGGCAGGCCATGGTAGAAAAGCTCTTGGAAGAGGCGAAGAAGTTGAACATTACGCCCGCATGATGTTGCCAACTGGCACATTTCGCGCTATCATGTATACTTAATTGTGAAATAACAAATAACGATCCTGCATCTGTGTAGTTTTCCAAGATATAGCTGCAATATATGATACCGAGCATGTAGACGAGAGAAAGATTTAGCAATGTTGCGTATATAATTTTAACTGATAATAAAAGCCGCTTTGTGACGGGTTGAACGTGTGTACTTCTCAACGAATCATGCATCCGTAATCCGCTGATCATAAATCATTGTGGTATTTACTCTATATCATCGCGCGTCTCCGTAAAAATCTATCTCGCGGAATCGAGGAAAAAAGCAGTGACAATATCAAGTTTTTGTCACCCGTCTTTCAATTCTCATCGTCGTCCGTATCGGCTTTACGCATGCGTCGGAAATGTATATTTCATCGCAGAGCGCATGTTCTACAGCGGCGGAGGGGTAAGACTTGGTAGATACTCTAAACACCGACGATATCATTTTTGTTAGTCGCTAGACAATACTCGTAGAAGAGACGTTCGTTCTCGATCACTAGCATTTGTAGTATTCCGACTAAAGTGTTCCGCCTTCTAATTCGTCATGAATCATCGCTCACTAGCAAAACGATCGATACGGGTAGTGGAACGGGGTGGCTATAGTCTGTGAGGGTGACTACCATCGTGACGTGTAGGTCACATTAAGTTCGACGATAATCGTCCTTCCCGAAATCGAAGCAAGGTATTTCTCCTAGGAGAATATTATGGTGTCGTTGCTCGATCGCTAACTGACGATAATTCGTCGATTGATATAAAAAAAAAATCCAATTGTTTTTTTATTCCGTGTAAAACAGCCGGCATAGACGATCCCCGACAATTATGCCAGTGTTAAGAGTAAACGCCTATGCGAGAGTTTTACACACTCATTTCCTATACGCGAGCAGTATTTGAGCTTATCTTGAAAGCAACGCCTTTTTTCCGGTTGATATAAAACGCGCTCTTATTTTGGCCAAAAAGAATCGAAACGCCGAGTTTTTTTCTATCATTGAATTTTATTAAATTATTTAATTTTTTCGTCACGTGGCGTGTGCGAGGATAATGTGAACGAAAAGAAAAAAAAAACGGATACGCAATACAAAATCTATTCAGATATAAATAATTCACGCGTTATTGAATACTAATTTTGTACGATAAAAAATGTAATGGCATTGTGACGTATTTGTGTTGAATCATGATGAGAAGATACTTAACACGGAAGATCAAAGAAAATTTGTGCAAAAATAAATACGAAAAGGACGCAAACTTAAACGGATAAGTGCTACAAAGCAGGTATTTGTATCGGAATGTACTGCGTAATGTTCGAGAAAATTCTACAATTTAATGATAATCCTTCTCCTATCTTCCAAACACTTGATCTTAAATAACACCGTAATTAGGACTTAGACAAAAGATCGAACATATTATGTGTTCTGTGTAAATAGTTCGAAATAATGAACAATCTACAGAATGACCGTAAAGAAGATTGAAAACACAGCATGCATTGGAAACAAAACAGCAGTTTTAACAAGTTTTTTTTTTAATTATACAAAAATCCTAAAAATGTTGGAAAGAAAAAATTGGACATAGAATTACTTGAATAAATTTTATAATATTGGACGCAATGTAAAAATATATTTGCGAAGAAATATTAAGGACGCACTATCATTTCGAGCTAAAAAGAAGCTAATTTTATGAATTTTTTTAACTATGCGGATGATTGATTTGAAACTTGGTACACATTATAATATATGTATATTTTAATAATAATCTCGAATTTTTGCAAGTCAAAATAATGAAAATTATATTAATTATGTTCGCGCGACGTGTCGGAGTACGCATCGTCTCATTGTTCTTCTAAAATCTCGACATTCAACCATCTAACTTAAAAAAAAAAAAAAACCGCATTTGATTATTAATATACAGATGTTCGATTATCGTTGGTACCAGAATTATAATAGAGAAATTATTTTTTAAATAAATAAAGGAAAACCATCAATACTGGCCTGATCCTTCTAAAACGTCATCTTCATACTTCTTGGAAACTATTGCACTGTATTAATATTAATAAAAATGACTTGCTTAGCAAATAAAAGAAATAAAAACCCATAGTTCATGAAGAACGAAAATAAAATTTGCACAATTTTTTCTAAACAAATTAACCAAAAAGTTTATGTTGTAAAAAACATTAATTATTACAAAATACAAAATAGAATAAAAACTGCTATATCATTTGATAGAAGGCAATTTTTAGTTTATATTTATGTTTCAAAATAAAAATAAGAATTTTTAGCTTTTATTTAAAAATTATTATCCAAAATCAAAATAGGTGGAAGAGGGGGACGTCAGTAGTAGTAGTGCTTCATTCCCTTTGCGGGGTACACTGCGGACCTCCGCTCCGCTTACAAAATACCTATGCTTCTCGCATCCTTTCATTCCGCACGAGAAAAGAGAGAACAAAATACACACTCATCACAAATACTCATCCATCTATACATCATTCTACACTCATTCCTTGGAATTCCGTTTCCGCCGCATTTTTTCCTTCCTTCCTTCCATACTTCCATTCATTCCAAGCCAACCTCCTCCCTCCTTCATCTCCTCCAGTCTCTTCATCCAAACCTCTCCCTCCCCCCTCTCACCTAAAACCTCTTCTACTATCTCCTGCGAGGGGGACGTCAGTATTGGTAACTTTTCTCTATAAATCATGTGAAAGTTGTACTTAAAAATTCATGAAAAAATTGTCAGTAAAAAAAAATAAAATGAAAATATTAATATATTTTAACCTCAGTACCAAGAAGAGAAATGTTTCAAATATGTAGCTACAGAGTTTATTCATATATGTTTTGTCTAAAATAATGGGAACTAGTTTGAAAGCATAAGAATAAGTTTTGAGAAAAATGAATTTAAAGTTTCGAGTACAATTTAATCATGCATTTTTATCTAATGAGCTAAACACTATTTTTTTAACATTTTAAGAAACATTTTCCTCAATGATAGAAGAATATTAAAAAATTTTTTTTATATTAATCAGATAGTTATTTCTTTCCACATTAAAACATACTTATTTTAATATTGTTAAAAATGTTTTTTTTTTTAAATAAATATAAATATGCTCTTTTAACATAAAAAATTTTTATTTTAATATTATAAAAAATGTTACGAAAAATGTTTTCTTAACATTAAATAAAATTAAAAATAAAAATGTTTTTTGAAGTAAAAAAGAATTTTTTTGTTCTGTGAAAGTAAGGCACTATACAAATAATTAGATTATATTTCCAATTTTTAAAATTGTGAAAGTGCTAGCTTCGCAAAGGTTTGTTCTCAAAAATTTTTTTTGATTTCTATTCAATGCGGTCATCCGTTCATTCTGAACCGCTATTAATGTTGTTTGACTTCTGCAACTTCTGTGAACTGATAACTAATTGATGATTTGTGAACACTTTGTGTTAATACATATCATTGATAGATCAATACATGATATCGAAAAGATAAAACATGTCCCAGATAGCACAAAATATTTATAAAACATTTACTAAATATTTATAATATTTATTTTAATATTTTATAAACATTTATCATAAACATTTAATAAATGTTTTTTATGGTTCTAGATTCGACAGATCATAAATATTTATCATAAATATTTATAATAAAAATTTTATTATTTTATAATAAATATTTTCAAAAATATTTATAATAAATTTATGATAATTATTTTGAAAATATTCGAAATATCCGTATAAACATTATACACCACATAATCCCAATGAGTAAAATAATATTTTTATAATATTTTAAAAACTATTTTTACAAAAAAATCCCATTCTTGGGAATTTTTTTCGGAAATTTTCAAGCAATCACCCATTCAAGTCGTAATCACGGCGAATGATGTGTAACTTCTGTAATCGCTGCGTACTAATCCCTCATGATCTGTGAACACTTTGTGCTAATATGTGTATATAACTGGTAGATCAGGTCAAAATACGTTATCAAAAAAATGAACTGTCTATAATTAAAGCATATTATTTATATAAACATATGTGAAATTATAGTTTTTTTACTATTTTCACAAATACGGAATAGCATCTGAAATAACTTTTTAAATTTGTTTAAATAAAAATGCAACTAGAAAATATATATTAATATAATGTTAATAATTACATCAAATTTATAAATTTATAAATTATTTATAAATTAATACTATAAATATGTCTTTTTTATTTATCATAAATATTTTATAAAATATTTTACTAAATATTTATTTTTTATTTAGCATAAATATTTTAGAAAATATTTTATAAATATTTTAATAACATTTTGGATAAAGATTTTTATAATTATTTTTGTCATGTACATAAAATATGTATAAAATATTTTTATAACATTTATAAAAAATATTTATGATAAATATTGATTAATATTTATCATAAATATTGTGTGCTATCTGGGATATAATAAAAGCATATTATTTACATAAACATCCCAGACAGCACATTTTAAAAACACAAGTATTTAAAATAGACATTTTGGACATTTTGGATTAATGAAATGAATTTGGAAGTTGGTAATTTAAACAAAATGAAATAGTTGTTTTAAGAAGTTCTTAATTTTATTCTCTCCTTCGCAGCAAGATATCGGCAATGAGATTTGGGTTTTACAAAAAGTTTGGTTTAGATATGCCGTTAAACTAGCCTGTTCGCGAGTATTTAAATATAATTAGGGTTCTTATCTTTGGAGTTAATCAGTTATATATCCATGCTATTATCTGCTGAATACAATTGCTGCTTTATTTGCTTATCTTTGCATAAGCTGAATACACTTAAGGCTCCTGACTCCTCAGCCGTGAACTCCGCATTGACGGTAGCGACATTCCGTCGCGGACAAGATTAGAACTAAATACACGTGAAACGTGACAGATTGACGATAAGATGTTGTCGTGCATGTCATTTTGTTATTATATATTTCATTGTGAAAATATGATTTGTCTCGTATTTACCAAATTCGTAAAAATGAACCGCGAGTAAAGTTTCTTTGAATTTTATACATAAAAGTACATTTTTCACTCCTTTCAATAGTTATCCGTGTGTTTTCCTGTCTGAATAGGCGTCACTTTACGTGCTTTCTTTTTACGACTATTTACTGACTGCTAGGCAAAAAAAATAGTCGTGATCTATATTTAAAAGTGTTTTAATCTGATTACCCAAGCAGAACAGGGAGTCATCACGACGTCAAAATGATGTCAAAGTGACTGCAAAATAATCATTAAAAGTCAATTTTCAATCAATTACGATTCATTTTAATGTCATTTTGACACAATTGTGAATCACTTTGATGTCATTTTGACTTGTTGTTCTGCTTGAGTAGGCTGTTTTATCCAAATTGGCTTTATTTACAAGTGGCATGTTTGATAAAATTATGCGACCGTGTGTTTTCCTGTTTCAATAGCTTCTCTTTACATGCTTTTTACGACTATTTACCCATGCAGAACAACAAGTCAAAATGACATCAAAGTGATTCACAATTGTGTCAAAATGACATCAAAACAAATCGTAATTGATTAAAAAATGACTTTTATGATCATTTTGCAGTCACTTTGACATCATTTTGACGTCGTGATGATTCCCTGTTCTGCTTGGGTAGTGACTGTTAGGCGGAAAAAGGATAGTCGTGACTGATATTTAGAAGTGTTTTAGAGCTATCTGCTTAGTCTGTTTTATCGAAATTGGTTTTATTTACAAATGGCATGTTTGACAAAATTACATATCATTTCACGCAATTTCTCGCTTCTGACGTCACGACTTCAATATGGCCGCGACCTCAGGAGGCCGCGACCTCAGGAGCTTTAAATAACTTATTTATTTTTAATGTAAATTAAAGTTATCTTATTAGCAATTTATTTTTTAAACCATTGATATTACTCATTGTCAGTAAAGTTCAACGCGCGTCGAACGATGATGTCTGCAGGCTTATCATATCTATGGATAGTTAAAGTTTATTTTTAACCTATCAATCCTAGTCTTCAAATTATATTATAAAAAAGTTACAGCAATGTAAAAAATCGCGTAGGGTCTGTCAGATCCATGTGTGGAAAACTAATTTTAACAAAATTTTACTTTAAATTATAATAATTTCGAATTTTCTGATCTGAAGTGAGTTTGAACAGTTCAAATAATTATTTTCAGTGACAAGAAAACTATTTGATGTTTAATCTTGAAGTTTAAACAGCCTGAACTATTGAGTCACTTGACGTTTGCGAGCATTAATTAAAATTTTTAGAGAAATCAGAAATGTTTTAATTGAAAAATAAAATATTTTATAAAACATTTGAATTAAAAAGTGGCTAACCACTGTCAAAGCAAATTTTATAAAATTTGCGAAATATATCAGCAATATTTTGAAAAAACAGTTATGGAGTAACAAAATATCCGCAATTCTTACAGTTGAAACCTTATAGAAAAGTTATTGAAATTAAATAAAAAAATTTACTAAAGAATGCAATTTTTCTGAAATATTGTTAAAAAGTCACTGAAATATTAAACTATTTCGAAAAAAATGTAATAATTCTCTTAGGAATATCCCACTACTAAATTAATTTATAAACAGAATAAAATTGTACTAAATAAAATTGTACTAAATAAAATTGTACTGCCAAAACTTATTTTATTTATTTTCACTTTGGAATCCAATTTTGAATGTTTATCTTCGGAATTTCATTAGAGCATGTGTGGAAGATTTTTTTCGAAGTTAATGTAACAATAATCGCAGTTTTCAGGAACTAATTTTTAATCTAAATCATAATCAATTTTCACTTGTATATGAAGTTACTGTAATTAGAAAGCTAATTTAGTTTCAAAGTAAAATTTATGAAAAAAAAATCTTGCAAAAATCCATTAACAATAGGTGTGTAGTACTTAGTACTTTTATTTCTGAAGGTGTTTATTTATGAGAAAGATTGTTATGCCCATCTAGCGTTGACGCTCGTAGCTTTCCAAAACCATTTCACGCAAAAGTTTTTTCCTCAATATGTTCTCAAACTTATTGAATGTAATAGATTTTAAAAACATTTTTATTGTAAAGTTTTATATCACATATCGCAGAACTCTTTCAGAACTGCAATACGTAAAATGTAAAAGTTCAAATGGCTTTGAAATCTTTTTTATAACTTTTTGCTACAATCGATATTGTATTGGTGGCAATAGATTTATTATTAAAAAATAGATAATGATATTTCTTGCATTCTAATGCGCTTTGTATGCATCCTCTCACATTTGAAAAAGCAATATAACGTATCGTATAATGTCTTATAATAAATACTTTGTTACAATCATACGCACTATATGTATTTAATAATCTATTTCAATTATTGCTCTTGAGACATTGGCCGATATTCATGTCCACACAGACGTCCTAGAAATGTTCATAGAACGTTCAAAGGATGTTCTTAGGTCGTCCTTTGGATAAAATGTGCTGTGTGGGTAGTTCGTTCTTGTATTTAAGATCACCTTAAGTACAATTTCAAGATGTCACGTATCAATTACAGATTCGTATTAGTGTCTTAAGAATATATTTAAGATATATTCTTGAAAGAGATTGATCTTAAGAACGGACTATGAATACAGGCCTTTGCATAGTGAAACGAAATCGTTTAAATATGACGAATTATTTTATCTGCGTTTCATGCAAGACTCGCATTCATATATTTGGCATGGTCGAACTAATAAAGAATTGCATTTGTAATAAATAATATACATATGTAATTTCTTGCTCTTCTCTTGCCATTATGTAATTATATAAAAGACGTGATTAATTTGTTACGCGATAAAATAATCAAGAATCTAAAGAAATGCGGACATTTAATAGACTCGATTTCAATTATCAGCATGAAACACCTATCAAAGAATTAGCAGCTTGATTTCAAATCGCTTTGAAAACAATCAAATATATATGGGGACTCAATATCTTGTCGTACGAAGTTATCGGAGCTCGACGCGCGCGTTTCATTTCTACATATTCGTGTCATAAAAAAAGAAGGAACATGTGCACCGCATATGCGTGCAATTTTGAATGAGAAGATATTTGTGTCTCCGTGTGTACGTTTGTAGTTTTGAGAAATATTTCTCTTCAGTAATCAAAGAAATTAAAACAAAAATAATTTTGCTACACTATACTTGCGATTTATGTACATATTCTTGTTTAACTTTTTTTAAAGCCATTTGGTTGTTTCATAATTGTTTCGTTATATGTGATATTAAAAATAAACCTTTTTGTCACACCCCCCCCCCCTCTCTAGGTATATTTGTTATTTCTTGTTGGCAATGCTCACTCGCAAATATATTATGTTATGCATATGTATGATTGTCAAATACATTTATACATAGAAAGATCTTTTTAGCAAAGAACAATCTTTGCTAAAATGTGGAAAAATTTAGCCGGCTATAAAGCTAAAAAGAAATTTGGTTATATTAAAATAATTGATGGATTTCTTCCAATAATCAAATAAATCCAGAAAGTTAAATTTTTAAGAAACAAATGTGTCATCTTCAAACCGTTTAATTTAATGTGTAATTATCGTAATTTTTGTTCGCACATATAGTAAATATAAAAACAAAGTTGTAGGTTTTAATGTTTCAAGAACCTATTTAAAAGAAACAAATAAAAACCTCTGAATTTATTTGATTCTTACAAAAACTTTATGTTTATTACCTAATTTTTTAAATAATATTAATAATAAAGATGAAGTATAGTGGTCTTCAAGCATTGATAGGTGAATGCAAACAATGAATATGTGAACACAAACGAGTTTGACAGCTTTATTTATAACCATTCATATAACAGGTTTAATATGTAAACCTTGAAATATTTATTCTGAATAAATTTAAATTGTAGATAATCTTTTATGTATTTTAGAGCAATGTGAATTTTTAATGTTTTAGAAACATTAAAACTTCTACAAGCTTTATTTAATTCATAAATATGATTATATAAATCAAGACCAATTGCTCTTATAAAAAAACAATTAACAGTTGACCACTTTGTTTATCGCTTTAAAAGCGGTAACAAAAGGCACTAGTCACAAACTTCTAACATACTCATAAATTTTTGGATTACATAAAAGATTACGTGCAGTTTTTAGGAAACTATGGGTTAGACTTATAATCACAGCAAGTTAGCAAATTGAATCACAGAGAATTTTTAAAGTTTTGGAAATGGTATAAACTAAACATTATTGAAGACTTCACATAGGCAACGAGGCTTAAAAAGGCAATCATTACATTCTCTTCACAGTATATTTAAATTGAGGAAATAAAACTTAATCAAATAAAAAAGAAAAGAAACAATAAAAAAATAAGAAATTAAGAAAAATAGAAATATAAAAGCAATAGAAATATAAAAAGCAATAAATAAAATAGGACCACCCTACGTTCATGTCGTTGGTCCTGGAGTAAGCTAAAGTAATATAATTTTTTTCGCGTATATAATTTTTTTCCATGTATAAGGAACATAATCTATATTTGATAATTTATCTATATAGGATCTTATTATATACATACATACATACATATACATAGGTTAAGTTCCTTTTGTTTTCATCAAAAAATGCAAAAATATTTTTATTTTAATGTTTATTTTAATGATTAAAAAAAACATTTTTTTAACCTTTAGAAAATGTTTTAACATATGCAGAAAATGTATCTTTAATATTAAGTAAATGTTTAATAGTAAATAAATAAAGCAATTCAATTATTGGAAAATAGGATGTTTAAGCTGATTGGTGAATATCAAAGTTTTTGTAGCGTTGCTTACACGTCATGCTTGAACATCCTTTATAATTATTTTGATAATTCAAAATTATTTTTAGATTTATATTCAAATATAATTTAGATACTTCAGCAAAATTATTCTTTCTGCATAGATTACCAATTTTATCGTATTATTTATAACATTATTTTACAAATATTTTCATTTTATTTTATAGCGTAGTCCAATGAGAAAATCTATAAGGATGAAAAAGAGATTATTGTGGTGCGGTTTCGCTTTCGCCGTCGTGCTCCTCATCCTTATGATTTCAACAGAGAGCAACATCATTCAAAGGATACCATTCCTCGATGTGACAACGGGCAACGATATCAGATGCTACAATGAAATCTCGACTGCGAAAGACATCCGTGATTTCGATTTGGAAACAAGTACGAATATTTTCATTTATCTTTATACATATATTAATATGTGAAGAAAGTAAACTCTTTTTAAAAATATCACCATCTTTATGTAAAGTCCTTATGATTATTTTGAAAAAATTGTAGTTGTAAAAAAAATATAAAATGTATAGTAAAATTTCAAGTAAAATTTATATATTTTGATATTTATTAGTTTATCATTTACCTGTCTAATATTTTCTGTAATTTTATTGCAACAATATTGAGATGATATATGGCTCGATATAATTTACGGTTAAACTTTAGTTGACGGATCTCAGATTATTATCTTACATATGCTTTCGTTTTACATAAAATTGATTGAAGAATTGAAACATCAGACGAATATTTGTCCCTGTTTCGAGAACCTACGTATCAATTTCATAAGAGCAATATTAAATATTAAACATTTTCGATCACATAAATTTTTAATTAATTTTTTTCTGCATACGATGCTTCAGATTGTTTCTCGTATTAAATGCATTCAACAATTCAACTTAATAATGCTCTAATTAGTTTTTTAATTTGAAGAACTTTATGTAAAGGAGAGTGTTAAATGGTACTGAGGGGTCGCCTAAATCGTCTTATCAATATTTTATATTTTTATTTAATATAAGCAACACTTAGTGTAAGAATAAATATCGATGAAACAATCTTGAAGGATCAACTATTGATCAAAACTAATCAAATTTTTATTAATAAAGATTATTGTAATTTTATATTCATCTTCGTATATACGTGCTTGATTTTAAAGAGTAATTTTTTTTCAATTTTTAAACATAAAATAAATACAAAAGAATGAGATTTATAATAGTTAAACTAAATTTTTAGGGCTTCAAAAATTACATTTTAATTTTTCCGATTGTTCCAAAAAAGTTTGAAAATCTTAATTGAATTTTTAAGACTATAAATATTTAGTTTAAGATTCTAGGTAAATAGCGATATTACAAGATGTCCGCGGAGGGTTACTTTTTTATTTCTTTGCTTTTATTATAATTTGCATAAAAATGCTATTTAATAAAAAATTATTAAAAACACTATTGGCAACGCTGCTGAGATAAAACAGCAGCAAAAAAGAAAAGAGATGATCTTGAAAGACTTTGAATCTCCTATTCTAATAGTTTATAAACTTTTTGTATAATAAACAAAGTTTTTTATAATAGGCTTATACTTGTATTATTATTTTTATACATTATAAATTTTACAATAGATAATTACATACCGAAATCGTAACCGAAAAAAATAACTGAAATCCAAACGATTACGGTTACAGTACAGCTAGGTTCACCTGTTATCAATAAAAAAACTAGACCAAAATTTTATTTTGGTTTGCCTCCTGGGATAGTAAACACCATACTGAGTAAAAAAATTTTGATGAACATAAGTGGAAAGCTCAACCTTTTCTGAGATATAAACTTTTTTTTATATCAGTATCATGAATGTGGCTTCTACGGACGGATCCCGGTAGCATACGGGATCGATAGCACACCACCACTCATAGCGGCCGATGCCTAAGGTTTTTTTGTTGGTTGGAGTAAATAAGTCAAGATAATTGTGGACTATCGCACCGTGCGCTATCGGATTCCGTTCGAAAACGCAATATTCAGTGAAAGCGGTTTTACCATATAGTCCCATCTTTCTAACAACGCCTGTCAAAATTTCAGTCTACTCTGTTTATTAGTTTTGTGTTGACAGCCGATTAAAGTAAATGTCTCATTTTTGTAAATATGGAAAAAGAACAAACGATATCGGAAAAGAGCTAAACTGGTTGAATTGGTGTACGAACTACTCCCCCATCGGGCCGTCGGCGGATAGGGGAACAGTTCGTACCCCAATACAGCCAATTTAGCTCTTTTCCGATAGCGTTTGTTCTTTTTCCATTTTTACGATAATAATTGAGACGTTCATTTTAATCGACTGCCAACACAAAACTAATGGACGGAATAAACTAAAATTTTAATAGATGTTGCTAAAAATAAGATGAGGCTATATGATGGTAAAACCGGTTTCACTGGATATTGCGTTTTCATTTCAAATCCTACTACTTATCAGACCATCATCGTAAATCACGTTGTACGTTCTTATGTATAGAAATTAAATGAGAACGTACAATGTGATTTACGAAGGTGGTATATCCGGAAGGATATTTTTGGCCGCAGTTGATACATGCAGCAAATCCAGGTCGTTACCCGACTCGGAATCATTGCGAAAGTGCTCGTTTCGTAGAAACGGCAAATGCGCATTGCAGTTTCGCGCATTTGCAACGTATGCAAATAATTATATGGATATAAACTTCCGTCGAAGAGTAAATGATGGAACGTAACTTACAATCACTCAAACATAAACACAAAAAGCATAAATAATCATTCGAAATGACTACGCGAGAAAATATTTCGAATAAATAACCGGCCATACGAAAAGTACAAGTTTAAACTGCGAATCACTGCACGCCGGCGCCGTTCCGGTTGTAACCCGACTCAACCGCGATTATGCGTTAAGCCACGATATTTAATTTCAAGCAACTATGGAAATATAAAAAAAAAAAAATTAAGCCAAAATAAAGCAGCAAGTTATTATAAAAAAGAAAACAAGATAATGAGATATGTGGCTCAAATATAGATATTATCGATAAAGCAGTAAAGGAATAAGTAAAGGAGAAGAAAAAAGAAGACGATGTTTCAAATTTGTGGAATGCCGACGCTATTCAGAATGAATAGGAAGAAGAAAGGATATATTGCTATATATTTATAGGATGATTAAAAAACAACCGCTTACTTAATATCGGCTTAAAACCGCTATTAAAATAAAATGTATTCCTAATTTAATTTTGAGATAATCTTTTTTCTTTTCTAAAATTTTGTTCAAGATTTAGTTTTGAATTATTAAAAGAAATAATTGTCGTATTATGGATATCGTATCAGATATTGTATCAGAGACAAAAGATAGATAAGAGCGGTGCAACTCACCGTCAAGTGCAAGCGCTTACGTAGAGTGTTTGCTTTGTGATCAACCGTTGGCTACATAATAGTAAGTGCACGCACATTATGTTTTTGAGAAGGAAAAGTCGTTTCAAAATTAATTCAGAAATACATTTTAAGAACAGAGGATATTTTGTTAGTACATACATATTCTCTCTTTCTCTTACTTACCTACTTTCCCTTTATGTTACTTTGTAAAAATGACTCGAAGATCTCATACTACTATTCACTGAGAATTCTTGAGAAAGACAGACGAATTGTCCGATAAATTATCATGGAGTTCCAAACAAGTGTTCTTTAATAAACTTTAATCACTAATTTTTCACTCGTTTTATTTACTCGTTTGATTTAGAAAACGAGAGATTTAATAATTAGTTATCAATTACTTTAATCACTTTATTGATTAATTATTCGACGTTGAAAAGAAACAATGCATTTTAAGGGCAAACGGTTGTTTTTAATTATCTTGTATATAGATTGTAAAATTATGAAGATTAGTAAAGTTTATGAAGTAACTTACTATATTGTATAACAATATTAAACAATAAATGGTGAGTCGTTTTAGTCAAGATAATTCAAACAAATTTCATACAAAATTTGAGAAATTTGTAAAAACTTATATTCTCAAATAGAGAATTTCTTTATACAGTAATAATTTCTTTTGTTTGTAATTTCAGATGCCATTAGTATTTTTAGCGATAAAATATTATTTGGAAAGACAATGCAGAATCCACGGTTGACTTTGTGTTGGATCTCATCAAAGTTAATCGGATCTAAAAGTCATTTCAGCCTCATTGTTTTCCGCATCAATCGATCCGGTGAAAATACAGCACAGGCATGAATACCTTTTTAATATTAAAAAGCAAAATTATAAATTACGGTATGCGTTTTATATATCCAAATTAAAGTACATACAATATAACATTTACTTTTAAATTTTTACAGCTGTTTACTGCAGCTGTTTCTTGAAGATAATTTTCTGAAACAATTGAGAAGTATATAACTACTAATGTTCCAATTAAAGTTATCCACAAATTGACGAAGCACGAAAAGAGCGTAAGTATAGATTTGTAATATGAATCTTTATATATTAAAATTCTAATTATATTACAAAAAGTGCCGTTAAGTTGACGCTACAAATGTTTTGAAGCATTCTTTGATCAATTAGCAAAATTCTTCATTTTGATTGATCAATCAAATACTTCAAAGTATTTATAGTGTTAAACTGATCACATCTAACGTTTATTAACTTTTTTGTTTTTAGTTTGTTCACATGAAATTTAAGAGTAAAATCCTGTAATGGTCTCTTGATCGTAGATGTGTAAATGATGTCATCGATCATTTAATAATCTGAGGAGAAAGGAGTCTGTTTATATAGTAATTATTAGATATTTACGAATTAGATTAAATTATGAGAAGTACCAACCCAAGTAAAACAACAAGTCAAAATGACATCAAAGTGATTCACAATTATGTCAAAATAATATCAAAGTGAATCGTAATTGATCAAAAAGTGACTTTTAATGATTATTTTGCAGTCATTTTGACATCATTTTGACGTCGTGATGATTCCCTGTTTTGCTTAGGAATTTCTTAAAATCAAACACTGAAAATTTTTCTTAGAATTTTTATACGAATTGGAACACTTTTTAGAAATACTGAGAAAGTCTACATTTCTTCTTAAAATTTTAAAAGTAAATTTTAAGATTTTTATCATAATAAAAGTTTTCTCATTTTATTAGAGTGAGTCAAATGAAAACGAGACAGACTAGTATACGTTACGTTATACAGTCTGTCTCGTTTTCATTTGACTCACTTTAATATAATTTTAAAAAATAATTAAAATTTTTCAAGATTTATAAGATTTCATCAAAAATTATAATTGAAGTCTTGAAAATTTCAAATTATTTTAAAACTCTTATACAATGTAGTTTAAAAGTTCAACCATGGAGAAGCTCTCAAGGTTAATTTTAAAATTTTTAACGGAAATCCTCATTTTTTATTTAATATTCTTGTGGCTGACATTAAGTTCTTTTTAAAACACTAAAATTCTACTTCTATAATTCTACTACTATTCTTTTTGATTAAGTATTATACTTACCGAGATATAAATTGACAATTCAGGTACCGCCAGTTATCTGATGGTCATTAAATACTGAGAATGAGAATCGTGAAGTTCTTATCTTGTAAGAGATACGAATTCGAACTATCTTTACACAGTACATTTTGAATAATGCTAATGCCAATTGTACCTGAATTTTGTCTATTTATATCTCAAAAAGTATTTAACCAAAAAGAATTTCATTAGAATTTTGAAAAGATCTCGATATCAGCTTTAAGAATATTGAATAAAAAGTAGAAATTAATGTTTAAAATTTTGTAATTAACCTTGAGAGCTCTTCCATAGATGGTGCTTAAAATCAAATGGATATTATCATTTGATAAATTTGTTGACATCTTACAACTTTGTGTGAAACATTTTTTTTATAAAACTAATAATTTCGGAGATAATTCGCTGCATTCGGACATTTAAAACACCATATATATATATATATACACATAGAATTCTAGAAGATGTAATCTTTGTCAACATTTTTGAAAAGTTTTCCAATTCCAATAAAAAAAAACTAAGAAATTGTAATATTGTAATGTTAAATAAACAATATGAAATAAAATTTTAATCATACTTTTTATTTTAAAAATTACCACAATTACTGTGTAAAATTATTGTCAATAAATCATTTAAAGAATGTATAAGACTTCTCGAAGACGTCAGAAATCGGATCATAAGATGTCTGAAAAATGCCTTTCTGATCATTTGAAGATATCTAAAAACGTTTTAAAAGACGTCGTAAGAATTTTAGGACATCTTTTAAACATTTTTTAGTCTTTATAATGTTTTCTGAAGTATTTAAGCCGCGCTTGATGATTTACGTCGTAGAAGCAAAAAGAATAAAAGAGTCAATATGATTTCAGTTTTTTTACTTTTAATAATAACAAAATCACAATGAGTCAATTTGACAAAATAATAATTCGGTAAAACGTTTTTAATATAGTGTTGTGGAAAAAAAGGCTTCTGCGCAAGACTCGAAATATATCATGAAACATATCAATTTTCAATTTTAGACACCTTGAGTTACTTAAAAATATCTCACATTCGCTTTGTTACGTAATTTATACTTTTTAATGAGAGTAACACTGACATAATTTTTTTTAAGCATATGACTTTTTAGCTTTAAAATGCCGTATTTTAAAGTTCTTGAAAGTTTCTCATTGCAAAAATATGGTTTTTTAAAGAAAAAAATGAATTTTTGAACACAATTTTTTATTTTTGTTTAATGATTTTTTCTTTATAACTTTACAATAAATCATTTTTCGGCAATGCCGATTGTGCAGTCACATTTCTGAGATTCTAAATAACTTTTATTTAAAAAAAAAGTTGAAAAATATTGATTGAAACTAAAGTTATAGTTTCTCAAAATTGAAAGTTTTTCAGATCGGAAAATGTATGTAACGTAATTTTCTGGATCGATATGTTTAAGGGTTAATATATAGTGTGTTCATAACGAATGGTCAAGCGATCGTGCGTGCAGTCATAGAGCGAATTAAACTAAGCTGAAAAATCCTGTATCATTTTGTGATTTTCACAATAATTAAGAGTTATTAATTTATAAAAATAACCATATTTGCTCGACTTACCGTCCGTTTTTTCCGATTTTATTTTTTTGTAATATTTTTTTAAAAGTCTTATTTTTTATATATTGATAATAATAAAATTTATTAGCTTGTACAAAATTTATTATTTTATGGAGAAAATGAGAATGTTAAAAAAAGCCTATTTTGGCCTAAAAAAATATAAGTAAAAGAAATATTGTTTTTTTTAAATAAATGTAGACCTTTCGGATATAATAAAATTATTAAAACGTTTGTTGCGTTTGGAGAACATCTCGTAAATTAAGCACGAATATGGTATCAATAATCTTGCTTAATTTTTCAGGTGTTTCCTAATTGCTACAAATATTTTAATAATTCTATTGTATTCAGGGAATAAAAATCTTCAAAAGACACTGTTCCTTTTATTAACATATTTTTGAACAGAAGTTGGCTTCTTTTTAACATCCTCTTTTCTTTCCTTCTTCCTTTTTTATATATGTATATAAGTTATAGAAAAATATTATTAATAGTATTAACATAAATTAAACAATAATAACATAATGATTTATTTAATAATTTAATTAACTATAAAATATACATTTTTATGAAAATATATTGTATTTTCAAACAACTGGCATGAGTTGAAGAAAAATGCCGGATAAAGAAAAATGCCAACAAAGACAAACAAAACATGTTGGTTAGATTAAATACGACATCGATATCGCGGCGAATTAAACATAGTCTGATAAAAAAAATGAAAGTGAGATACAAGTAAACAAAGCTTTTGGCGAATTGTTTGCCAATTTTGTGCAGAAAAATCCTTGGCTTTTGACGCATTTGGCGCATGACGATATTTCTCGGCTTCGTGTGACAAAAATACAAAAAGCAAAGAAACAAAAAAAGCAGAAGGCACAAGACAAAAAGCAGAAAGCACAAGACAAAACGCAAAGAGCACATTGTATTAGATCAAGCTTAAAAGGTAGCATTCGTGGAAAACATTTTGAGGACGACGAAGAGCACAGTGAATTAGCACAGTGAAAACCTGGCTCTGCAACCAGAGTGAGAACTGGTACCGACAGGGTATACGCCCTAATGAATCGCTGGAAGGCAGTCGAACTTGAAAGAGATTATGTAGAAAAATAGAATGAGTAGATAAAACATCATTCTTTCATATGTGTAAACATTATTTTTGTAGAACAAATAGTTTTTGAGAAAAAAGAATGTGGGGCATTACTTTTCGGGCAACCCTCGTATATAAAATTATAGCTTTTTTACTGTGATTTCCACAAATGTTATTTAAACGTTTTTTAAATAGATTTAAAAATAAATAATTGAAAACGAAATAGTTTAAATGTTAAATAAACAAAATAAACATAATTTTACAGATAAAAAATAAATAAAAAAAGTAATATTAAATAACAATTTAATTAAGGAAAGACGAGCTTCAGATGCCGTGCTGGGTGCTGTGCGCCAAAAACAAAAACCAAATTAAATAAGTAAACGTTTCGATTTTTAATCAACGGTTTTCCTCAGCCTTTTTCATATGGGTTTTGTCATTTGTATCGACTAGTATCGTCTAACAATAAGATAAAGTTTTCGGAACTCACAGATCCATGTTCCAAAAATGATGTCTTTACACAGGTCTCGAGATTATCTCTTACAAGATAAGGAGATTCCGACATACCTTGTTGGCGTACGTTTTTGTAAGCGGATATCGCAGTTTCATATTTGATTCTAAGTTTTATGCTGAGGAAGAACGTTGATTAAAGGTCGAAATGTTTACTTACTGGCGCACCCAGCACGGCTCTTAAGCTCGTTTTTCCTTCATTGAATTGTTATTCATAGAAGTCTTGAACTTTGCATTTGTTTTTAAATTTTTTAATATGTGATAAACATTAAATAAATATTAAATATTAAATAAATATTTAAAAATGTTTGATGAAATAATTTTTTTATATGAATATGTGATGGAAAATAAATACTTAAACAATGTTAATAAATGTAAAAAAATAAATGTTTAAAAAATTTTAAGAAATTATTTTTTAAATAAATATTCAATAAAAAAGTAAAATAAATTAAATAAATTAAACAAATATTTTTTTCCGAAACGAGTTGAGAAAATGAATATCAGTGAAAATATTTAGAAAACATTGTCTGTTGCTTGGGTTTGAAGGCCTGTTCTACACACATATATATATATATATATATATATATATATATATATATATATATATATATATATACATATATACACACACACAGACACAGACGCACGCGCACACAAACTGTATACACACATATGTATATACACAAATATATTCAAATGTCAAATATATTTAATTGTAAAGCATTTCTTAATAACAGAATTGTTATTACAGTTAAAAAACGTTAAATAGGAATGAAGAAAATTTATACCGTATAGAATTTCTTTATATGTTTAAGAGAAAATTTTATTGAAAAATATACTTATTGTTTTGCAATTTGTTCTGTAACCAATATTCACAATTTAGATTGTGAAATATTCATATTAGACTTAGCCAATGCATTTTTAATGTGAACGCAATACTGTAGAATTATTGACACAAATTACTCTACTTTTTTCTACCCCTTTCTTGTCTCTTCACGTCTAATTGAAATGATATTAATAATTTTCCAAATACTGTAGAAAATAACATTCTTACCTTATAGCTCATTAAATTTGGTTTTAGAAACACGAATTCACAAGAGAACTACTATAATTTAATTACTAGTATCACGAATGAAATAATGAAATAAAGTCATAAGAAAAATGCAAAAAATGTAAATTATATTTTAAGATTGTTCAACTCTACGTTTTCGTTTGATTTATTGCGCGTCTATTCCCAAGTAGAACGAGTCACAATGATGTCAAAATAAATCATCATCAAAGTAAATCGTGATTGATCGAAAAGTGACTTTTAATGATCATTTTGCAGTCACTTTGACATCATGTTGACGTCGGGACGACTCTCTGTTCTGCTTGAGTATCAATTATATTATGCGCCATATGTTATCAATATTATCACAATCTGGTTATCTTTGATTTCGTTACTAACCGAGACTCTTTTACGGGCGTGAGTATGCCTTTCTTCTCTGTACGTTCTTCTTGGATACGTACGCCAGAGTATCACATTCAAGTCTTATTCTTATTTTTCACAAGTGCTGTATTTTGATCGCTCTAATAAACTCTGTAACGATTAACATCTACGATTCATTAAGAATCTTTCATCAGCTCCTTGCTATATTTCGTGGGAGACCCGTCAAACTTTTATATAACTTTTATATAATAGTCTAAGACTGAAGTCCCATAGACTGATATTTTCCGCGTAATACACACACACACGTATCGCGTAACCAGTCAAAAGCGTTCTGCGTTTTCTGTTGAGCCTTTTTAAAAAGTTGATTGGTTATGCGATACGCGTTATGCGAAAAATCAGCCATGGGACTTCAGCTTAACGCTCAATAACGCAGCTTCTCACTTTATTGGTTCATGGGTAACTTTCAACATTCGAAGGATCGCATCTAACACATACCCTCGATTGTGATTTTTGCATTCAAATCGCGCAATAAAAGGAATACTCTCTCTCCCCCCCCCCTCTCTCTCTCCCTCTCTGTTTTACTTCACCATCTTCTCTTGCCTCAACTTCTACAGTACAAACTTACTTTTATCTAAATCCAATAACCATATATTTAAGTTCCTGTCAACTCGCTGCGGCCGCATTGAAATCGTGACGTCATAAGTGAGAAATCATACATAAAAGTTTCCGGCGTGGCATTTGTAAATAAAGAGAACTTAGATAAAACAGAACAATAAAATCGTTTAAAACACTTGTAAAAATGGACCTTGGCAATCCTTTTTCTCTCTAATAGTCAGTAAATAGTCGTAAAAAGCATTTAAAGTAAAGCCTATTCGAGACAGGAAAACACACTGATATTGAGCAAAACAACTATTAAAAGAAGTGAAAAATATGTTTTTATGTATAAAATTCAAAGAAACTTCATTTGCGGTCTATTTTTACGAATTTGTTAAATATAATACAAGTCACATTTTTACAATAAAACATATAATAATGAAATGACATGCACGACAAAATTTCATTGTCAATCTGTCACGTTTCACATCTATTAGTTCTAATTTTGCCCGCGACGGTGCGTCGCTACCGTCAACGCGAAGTTCTCGTCTGAAGCGCCTGGAGCCTTAATAAAAAGGAAGAAATAAACAAAACGCCGATAACTTATGAGTTAGTCATATGGAAGTACCAGCAGGTACCCCTTTTAAATTTTTGTGCATTCTCACATTAAGAATAACGTAAAAATACTCCCACAGACTTATCATATCTATAAATAATTTGTTTTTTTGAACCTTAAGCCAAATCTTTAAATTATAATATAAAAAAGTTACAGCAATGTAAAAATTTGTACTGGGTACATAATATTCTGATATGGAAATCTAGGATTAAAAAAACTTCTAGCACAAGAAAGTGTTTCAAAATTTGATTTTTATTCTTTGATACAAATATATATTTAAAGAAATTTTACGTATTTTATTAAGCTTAAAGAGTAAGATAAGAAAATCTTTCTAATTTTTACAATTAAATAAGAATTAAAAAAGTATAAAAAATAAATTAAATTAAATTAATTAAATCAAAAGTTAATCTGCATTGGTAAAAGTAAACATTAGACTTTTTCTAAACAAAAATTCATAAAATAGATTTTAAAATAAGTATTTTTAAAGATACCATTATTAAATCTGTTTGGATAATTTTAAATGGAGTCTTTTCCAAAGAAGTTTGAACAAGAAAAAAATCCTTAAAAAGAAAACATTTTTTTTCCAATATTAGTTTCTTTTTTGACAGGGAAAATTTAAGTAAAATGAGTACTTTCTCAGCAATTTTTAAATTTTCTGGGAAAAGTATACTATTCAATCTATTTAAGATACTTATTAATCATTTAGGATGCGTTAAAAGATACGTAAAATTTAAAAAATTCTTTATTGGGGTTAAAAATTAACTTTATACAAATAATGTTAACATTCTTCTTTGATTTAGTTTGTAAAAAGATTCTAAGAACTTGATAAGAATGCGAGTATTACAAATATTATAAAATCGTAAGAAATTGATATATTTGCTGTCATTAGAATGTCATTAGAAATCAATACATCTGTAATAAAAATCATGTTCGTTATGTTTTAGGTGACGATATGCCAACGCCCGGTAGGAACATTTTTTTCCATGAGACTTCCTGTTTCGGCGAGGAGGGCTTTACGTTAAATGCCCGACAAGCTTGTGCTGTGGAATCGGCAGCGCGAATGAATCCGTCGATGGCTGTGTACTTATTATTTGTCAGCAAATCAAACTTCTCGAATAGCACACGTGAGATCATCCGAAATCTTCTCAATTATCCCAATGTTAGAATCCAGCACATCGATCCGCAGAGGTACGTGAAGGATACGCCCTTAGATGCGTGGTACAACAGCGGCATCCTGAAGAAAAGCCACTGGCCGACAAGTCACATGTCTGACATGCTACGTTACCTGACCTTGTGGAAATACGGCGGTATCTACCTCGATCTGGATGTGGTGGTCACTAGTTCATTAGAGAATCTGACAAACTTTGCCGGCGCTGAGGATTGGGACGATGTCGCCGCCGGCGTCATGGGTTTCGATATGTCAAAGCTGGGTAGACGCGTGGCTGATGCCTGTGTGCGTGATCTCAAAAAGAATTTTCGCGGCGATGTTTGGGGTAACAACGGACCTGGGGTCATTACGAGGACATTGCAGAAACTCTGCGCGACAATGTATGTGAGTATTAGGTGTCGAGAAAACATTTGGAACTACAATGACAAAACAATTCACTATTCTGAAAAATTCAGAACTAAAGTAAAGTAATATAACAATTTACAATCACTTTAAATATAAAAGATAAATGAAAAGTATCGGATCGTTAAAATTTCGTAGAAAATAAAGAGATGGCTCAAATTGTGGAATGCCAAATGAGATAAGCTACAGTCCGTTTGAAAGAAGAGGGTAGGGTTGGGTGTACTAAAACACGGTAAAAAGGTTTATGTGGCCTTTAGTTTTAAAGAAAATTGTAAGCAAAGTTGAGCGTTTAATTAAGCGTGCGATAAGTACTTCAACATAAAGGAGTATTTCTAAGGAAGAAAACAGCGTAGCTGAATAGAGTGCTCTTTTTCATATCGGTAAGAGTTTGACGTAAGTTTAAGTGTCAAATTTTTTAAAAATAAATAATGTTTTCTAATGCAGATAATTTATCTGTTTTTTTTAAGCAAAAAATACTAATCATTAAAATAATTATTAAAAATAAAGTGTAAATTATAATACGTAGTCAAAGCTGTCAAAAGCACGAACAATGTCAATAAATAACAAATCAATAGATAGTATCGAGAACACTAACAAAAATAAACATTATTGTCAAATTAAATTATGTTTCGTTAAAAGATTACTTAAGATATGCATGTGTAAAAGGGTTCAGTGTCTGATTGTAAATTAATATTGTTTTTTTTTTTTCATCTGAATGTGTAGCATTTCTAAGATTTTTTATTTAAAAAAGGAACAATTTACTGTCTAAAACATCTACATTCCAATCGAAATTATGATTATAGTGTTCCGTTGTAACTGCATGATTACCAGTACTTTTAGGGATATCATTCCAGTGTTCTGTTATTTTAGTTTTAACATTTTCATCTGTTTGTCTTACAAAGAATGCACCACAAAATGCCATTAATAAAATCTTTCTTCCTTTTCATGATCTTTTTAGCCTCTCTTTTTGCATCCATGTAGGATAAGGTTGCTAATATCGAACCGGCTTCTAAATCACACTACCTTGCTTATAAATTCAACCACAGTACTTGCACACTCTTTGTGGAATTATTTAGGAATTACATAATATTCTCATCATCCTTCACTGAACTCAATTTATTAATAACAATAGAAATTTTGTTATTAATATTTATAGAAAAATAGTAATTTCGCTGCTGTTTTTTAACACATTTCGTGTGAATCAGATTGATGTCAAAAAAGATAAAAGAAATAATCTAAATTTTTATAATTTGTAATGATCACAATATTATTAAAACTAAATTAACAAAATTCAAATAACTTTGTGCTCTTATGTGTAAATAAATAAAGTTTTACAAAATGCTTTAGTCTTCTAAATCGCACCATTGCTTTGATCGTGGTGATACATATGTATAAAATCAAATATAATCATATAAAGCATGCATTGTAACAATATTGCCATAATGTAACAATGTTATTGCAATATTATTGAAAAGTTGTCGAAATGATGACATTGACTTCAAAAAAGGTAAAATTATCTTTAGTTTACAGTATTTATCTCCAATATTAATAAAATTATACTTATCTAACGCGTTTTTGTTCGAGAAGAAAGAATCTAATAGAAAAAGTGTCGCTTTGCCCCAGCAAGAGTAATATTAATTCGAGGTGCAATTTAGGAGACCAGTTACCTAAATCGTACCATTTGAAGACTTATTGTTATTTAAAAATTTTTGACAATATATAAAATTCTGAAAAAAATAAATCTGAACAGAGAAATGTTGTATTTTATTATGACGTAAGAAAATTAAAAATATTCCTCAAAATTTCTTAGTTACAAGTCTTTATACCAAAGGTAGTGCGATTTTGACAACCTTACCCTGTTTCTCCTGTCTCTCTGTTCTTATTCGTTTTCCCAGGAATACATTCCTGCATTGACTCCTTTTACTTATAGCCTGTACGCAATTCTCATTAAACCAATCCTTCTAATATCGTGAGCTAAAATGCCAGGAATTAAATATTCGTGCTTATCACTACGAGAGGTTGTTTCTACTTTTAAAACGGCACCACTGCCGATATAAAAAAATACGTATCTATTATTTTTTGATCTGCAAGTATACCAAATTTCATTAAAATTGATGAGTGACCGAAAGGTACATCAGTGTATAAAGTTAAATTCATCCAGCGGATATGATCCATTAGTTTCTCAACACAAAATTTACAGACACAAATTTAATTCATAACGAATTAAATACGTTAAAAAAATTCATTCTTTTTTGTTAATTTTTGATATATATATTTATGAATATTAATAAACATTGGCTATATGGATTATTATTAAAATTGTTATAAATAAACGACATGAGATTTTTGTTCGAACGTTTTTTGCGCATAAAATGCATCTTCTAAATGCCAGATACAAAGTCTCGAAAGAGATACTATATCTAACGCAAATAGCGCAAATTGCAAACACAGACATTTAACAGATAACGAATAGTGCTATGAATAATTTATAGCATTATTCTTGTCTTGTGCTTAAAGCACGCGATTTTTTATTTGTGTATTTTAGTTTAATCTTGTGTGTATGCCTATCTTATATGTTAATAATTGTTACTAATTGTTAATAATCATAATCATTATTTCTTTTTTTTTCTTCCTACTTCCTTATTGTGTTTTTATTAATTATATAATCTCCATTTTATAATCATTCTAGCTTCTTCTAATTAATATTAAATCTTCTTTTTATTATTATTTTTTAAAATTACGAAAATGTTTAACTACGTCACGTTGATATTTTAAGGAGTTTTTAAAAATTTGTCTTAAAAAATAGATAAATATAAGGATCAGTCAAATGAAAATGAGACAGTATATACTGTGTTACACAGTTTGTCTTGTTTTCATTTGACTGCATGCCCCTTATAGTTTTTAATCTTCATTACCGTACGTTTTTTTCGTGATCGCGTAAGCAATGGCATATCGCCTCGACGTTTAAGTATTTATAACTTTCGATAAAATGCAATGATTAAAGCGGCGTTGGAAAATTTTTATTCCGGAAAGTCTTACGAAGAGCGTGCGTGCGTATGAGTTCCCAAAATATAAATTGTAAAAAACATTCAACATTAAAAAAAAGTGAATTTTTTAAAAAATTATAAAATACGTAAACTCCTTGTAAAATAGTCATTGTAAATTTTTATTACAATAAGCCATTAAACTCTTTATTTTTATTAAATATATTTTTTGTGTTTATGCGAAATTTTAATTTAAATATTAATAGAGAAGAGCATTTTTAAATTAGTTGATTTGAAAAAAAACATTTTATATTAAATAATTAAAAACGATTTAAAAATTGTATATAACAATTTCAAATATATAAGATTTAAATAGAAAAAGTCTTATCTTCTAGAATTGGACTTGGAACCTCGAACGTAGTGCAGTCAACGTCTAATGCCAGACGCCACTGACTTTTTTTAATTTGTTTTTATTCTTTTTATATTTTTTTCTCGAAAATGTCTAAATATTGCAATTTCTACGGCTTTACTGTAGTTAATGTTTGAGTAAATATTATACATTCATAAAATTTTATTAAAATCGGTGCCGAGTTCTCCTTATTAGTATAAAGATAAAAGTACAAGGATTAATGTTCCTGGCGCGGAATTTAATTATCTGAGCTGGAAGTAGGTTAAAAATTCTTTAAAGGAACCCCGTTTAGAGAAAAAAATGTGCCGAAAAAATGCAGAAGTAACTTTTTTTATTCAAAAATTATTTTTTTTTTTCTAATTAACCGATTTTAAATCTTCAAGAAAAGTTTTAAAGGAGACACTTAATGAGAAAAAATTGCTTACAAACTTTTGAAAAGCATAATTATTTTGCTATATAAAATGTTGATAAATTGGAAAATGGGAAAAACAATGAAAATCTATTATAATCTTTTTACACTTATCTATGTATATACATATATTTTTAAATAAAAATATGTATAGATAAATAGATGTAAAATGCAATGAGAACTTGTTATAAAATGTTAATCACGACTATCGCATAGAATACACTAAAGAATTCTGTTATTTTCACAAACTGGTTTTTGATTCTTTAATATTTGATTAATTTTATCTATAAAATTGAAAAATCATATTTACTAATTTATGAGATTCAAAACCTTCAAATTACGTAATTACGTGAAATATATTAATTTTAACAAAGCAAACAGAATTGACTTACTTGCACAAAACGCTAGCACAAACGGTAGAATAGAATGCAAATATTTCTCAAGTGCAATTTCAACGCGTATTTCTTGACAGCTAGAAATACATTGGTCACATTGATGTGGCAACGGCCTGACCCAATTCCCAAAAAATGAAAGTGATTTATAGATAGGGTTCCGAGCCAAAAATGTTGTTTACTGGCTCAGTAACATAGTTTGAAAATTCCCTTGGAGTGCATTTGTTAGGATTAAAATTAATTAATTATAATAACATAAATTTCTTTAAATCATTATCTCAAATAAGTTAATAATGTTATGTAAGTGTTAAGTTAATGTTGAATAAGCATTAAACAAATGTTCCCCTAATTTGTTATTTTAAATTGCATTATTTTAAGCGATTTGATTGCCTAATTCTCTTTTAATATTATCTTCTTTTATTAAAGATATAATAATTTTATTTATATTTACATATTTTATTAATTTTACATACAAAACAATGAATTAAAATATTACAGATACTTCAATGTCAAAAGCTAAAAACAATTTTTATATTTTATTTTGTAGGCGCGCGATATGACGACCGACCGTTGTCACGGCTTCACTGTATACCCACCATCAGTTTTCTATCCGATTCATTATAAGAAATGGAAGAAATATTTTGAGATCAAAGACAGTAACGCAACTTTGAAGATATTAAGTAAGGCAAAAGCGATTCACGTGTGGAACAAATTGAGCAAAGCTGAACAAGTGCGAGTGAACATCAATGTACCATACGCCGTTATTGCACGGAAGCATTGTCCTTACATTTTTAATAATTGCGGCAAAGTATTTTGAATCTACTCATAGTTAGGAGGATGCTTATTTGATCGACATGATATACGTGCGATATCCATAAAATAAATTTATTTGATGCAATTTGAAGAATTATGACATTTGTCAGATAAAATGCATTTAATGAGATAAAGGCTGATATAGAAAAACATTTCATTCACCGTACTCTTTTTCTGTAAGAGTACTAGAGAGAGTCAAAAAATAACCTAAAATATTTTTTATAAAATACATATCAATGAAAAGTGATGAAGCATTTTTATTAATTGTATTTTGTCTACGCTTCACTAGGGCTTTGATTCCGAGAGAAAAAAAATTTTTGGTTGACTGCACAGCCATGTATCGCTGTTTTCAACTCGTCCATAGAAATTTCTTTGCCACCCAGATGATAATAACTTGTTGCGAGATCGGATGAATAAGGGGAATGTGAAATACACTGGAAATGGAGATTCGAGATTTTGGCGATCATTTTGCAAGATGTGTGCGTATTGTCACGCTGTAATAGCACACCAGAACTGACCAAACCACCTTGTGCCAACTTACAAAACAATCGCGCAATGTTTCAAACTTTTAACACACTTTTAAGGTACTTTTTGACTCTCCCTTCTACATATTATATACAAATAATAATGTACATACAGAGAGAAATGTTTCTGTAGATTTAACAAATTTTCGTAAATTCCAAGAAATTTATGCATTGGACTAGTTTAACAAAATCAATGTTTGAAAGGTCCAATTGTTTTAGATAATAACTTTACCATAAATATTTTTTTGATATATTTATGTTTTTTTTTTTCAATTAGATATATTATTTTAGTAAAAATATTGAATTATTTCATATTATAATTATGTTACAAATATATTATATTATAATTTTGTTATATCGAACAATTTTATTATTTCAACAAAACTATATTATTTCATTTAACCCTCAGCTGACATACTATTGGATTCGATATTTTGCTACACATGGGTGTAACATCATCCGACTATTTTCAATTACGTATATCTCGGTACGTAATGCATGGAACATTTAAACAATTTTTTTTCAATCGATACGCCAGCAGATTAAGAAAAAAACTAAACAGATGCGAAAATTGAGAAGTTGAATATATTTGAAATTTTTAGAAGAGAGAAGGAGCGAACGATTTATAAATGCCAAGCACTTTTGTAAATAGCTCTGGTATACCATACCCAGTGTGTCAACTAAGGGTTAAATTATTGTTGCATTAAAAAAAATTTCTTCCAATCATTTTACTATTCATAATCCCAATGGCTACATTCTTTCGTCAATAGTTGCTATTAAGTTGCAATAATAACCATTTGTCCTCCCAATCGTACATTTTAAGCGTTGACGGTTACTATTGACAATCCAATCATTACAATTGGTGGTCCAATAGTAACTATTTGTTAATCAACAGTTATAATTGAGTGTCAATAGTTATCATTGGCTCCCAATCATGTTTTTTCATAAAAGCACTATAATAGTGTGCACACCACAAAAATGTGGAGTTGCGAGTTAGGTTTGAACCTGAACTCATAGAATTATAATCTATCACGCAGCTTGTTAGACTAATATATTATCCTTGATTCTAAATCTTATGGCTTTATATTCTGTGTGAACTTTCTTATGAGTTTATAGCAGTCCTACTCTCTAAAATCTTTGGAGTGGAATCCCACTCTAAAAGTGTGAAAATTCTGCCAGTCTTGATAAAGAGTGGTAGGATTTTCATACTTTTAGAGTAAAATTCCACTCTTTAGATAAAATTCCACTCCAAAAAATTTAGAGAGTACTATAGCCATTTAATAGTAGTGGGTTACATGATATTTCAGGATGATCGTGGAAAGGCTATTTAATGTAATCAAAGAAAATGTTATTTTATTACAACATTTTGTTTCAAGTAATCATGTATTTTCTGCCAAATAATATGGTTTAATGCAACAAAACTTAGAAATTTTTACTTAAAATAATGTTTTATTTAAAGTTATATTATTGTCTAAGAAATAAATGAGCCAAACAGAAATAGAAATACTAAAGAAATGTTTTTCTCTGTGTTTAATGTCTGATGGAGATCAATGCTATTTTAAACATTACAATGAAGTACCGCAGCTACTAAATATAATATAAATCGTTGCCTTGCGTGCGTGCGTGCGTGCGTGTGTGTGTGCGCGTGCGCTCGTGTGTGTGTGTGCGTGCGCGTGCGCGTGTGTGTGTGTGTGTGTGTTGCAATTGTAATTCGCATAATTTCGTATGTTTAAGTTACATTGATGATAAGATAATCTCGACATAAATCAGACATCGCTGCTTATCATGTTGATCGTTTGTACAGTATAAATAATAGATCCTTTTCTTTCCTTATGGAAACAGAAAAGTCTATTTTTACACTTAAAGTGGCGTGCCCTTCGTATTTTTCCTGTTTGAATAAGAGCAAAACAATTTTTGTTTATTTTTGCCTAACAAAATTTCCTAAAAAGCATTCAGCAAACATAGATATAACTGCTATATAATACATACGCAAATATAATGGATTTATACCTACGGATGTATGACAATTATATCTGCGATTTGCTTAGTATAACATTTTTTACACTCAAATTTGAAAAATCACCAAGATGGCTTTACCAAACAAATGTTCATAATGTTATGAACATATATTTACATAATTAGTTTTGCACACATTTGGGACTGATATCTGTTCTCAGATATCACAGATTATTCTAGTCTACTCGGTTTAACGATATACTATAAATTGTCGAATAAAAGTTTTTAACATGAAATCAATTACAAAATATAAAAAAAAGTTGTTGAATAATACGTTGTATTTTATGTACCATTGTTGTTAATATCTATTGTAATATAATAGAATATTCGGAGCATATCAAACAATATGTAAATAAAATGGATTTATTAGTACAAATTATTAAAGACAAGCAATTATTGTTAATATTATTACAATCAAATGGTTCAGCACGTGGCAGTTGAGACTAGTTTTTTTAAGAATTTGAAAGCATAAATTAAAATTACGTTTTCTAAGCCTAAAATTAATTTCTTAATATTCTTAAGAAAGTGGCTATGTTGCTATTGCGTCCTGAATTTTTTGATTGTATTGTATTACAAATACTAATGTATTGTATTGTATTATAAATATTATTGTATTGCTAATAATAATTTACTGTACATAAATAAGCAGATTATACCAAACTATCGCAATTCCCCTGAAATGTATCTTCTTGCAAATAATTGCAAATTGTAAACAATATATATTTAATGTATATTAAGGTAGTTAGACCCCAATTATGCGAGTCAATGACAGATTCAAACATATTTCCAAATTTAAATAAAATATATTGTTATGTAAAATCTAAAAATAAAAAAACAAAGCATTTTATACATTTATAACATTAAATCATAATGAAATAAGTTCATTTAGGAAAAAAAGAGAATCTTACGTATTACGTAATAAATAAGAGAAATTAGATCATGACAATGTCGCATTTTTATTAATACACAAGCATGGCTATCATACAGTGAAGATATTTATACAAAAGGCAAAAATGTCCGCACAACATGCGATATAGAAAGAATATATGTATATGTATATTAAAAGTAAAAAATTAACAAAAAAAAGAAAAGCGTAAAGCGGCTCTCGCAAAAAAATGACAAGAGTGGCATAATCTCACTCTTGATGAGAAACAAATTTTTTATTCACTCAAAATTTACCCAGTCAACACAGTTATGTATTTACTATATAACAGCTATATATAAGTTTCAGTATCATATTTTATATAATGTAAAAGTTGCAATGTTGTAATTATATTATAATTTCGCTCTATCTTAAAACTAATAATTATTGTAAATTTATATTATCTTATTATAATTAACTATTTTTTTTGTATAAAATGTCTATACATATAGTTCCAATGTTTAAATTCTATATATTAAAGCATCTTATTACATACTTGTTTTATAAATAATATGTAGCATTTGCACATTTACGTTATATAAAAAAAGCAATTAATACAAGTAGTTGTGATATAAATATTGAAATACAAAATATTTGTTATATAAAGTATTATTTCTAAATTATATAGCAGTTACAAATTGTGTTGACTAAGTAATATCATGCGATAGATATTTTCAATCTTGTTACATACGCTTCCTCACAAATTCACCTATTTGAGACTCGTTTTTCATTTTTGAATGTAGTTTCGATGTTATATGAAAATTCGTGTCACATCACGATAGTAATGGCTATTTTACAAATAAATACGGAAAAATCTACGATGTTTAAACGGTTGTATCTTAGGAACGCGGAACAGTAATTTAAGTTCATATTTTGCAAGTGTATGAATTAATGCCTAAATTATTTTAGACGAAAATTTAAAGACATTTTTTAATGTGTTTTGGAGTTTCTACCTTAATATACAGGGTTTCGCAAAAATGTGGAGACTCTTTAATATTTCAAAAAAATAATCATTACCGAAAAAATGCTTTATAAAAGGTATAGGGTTTTAAGTGATGCATTATGTAGCAATGTTAATGTGACCTTGAATAACATTATGTTCGCGTAAACTTTGAAATTTTTAAATGTAAATCTCAATTTTTTATTACATATTCTTGTAGCAAATTTCAAGTGTTTAAAAAAAAAATAAAAGTTTATTTTTATAAAGTATTTTCCGAGTTGGAACTAAACAGAAAAATGATCATAAAAGAATCGTAGTCGTAGTCATAAAAGTCCAACGCATAAACAATGGCAATTATTCGTCAATCATGTCAATACCATATCAATTGATGTTTGTCATCGTCGATATGATTGAAGAAATGTTAAAGTTGGCCGAACCCCGGTGATCTTGCGAGCTCTACTTAAAACTACTTAAAATGTCGATAATATCACCATTTTTAATTCTGCATTGTTATATGCTTCGTTTCTTGTATATTATCATCTTAGGACGTATGTACGTACAATATATTCTATTCTACGAGAGAACATAATTAGTCTCGTCTTGTCCGCGAAGATAATCACATCTTACTCGTGAGACAAATGCTTTTTTAACTTTTTTAAAAATAAAGTTTTTAAATCTCTAAAGATTTCATTTAACGATAGTTATATTGAAAGATTGATATCTAAGACTACTTAAAAAATAAAGATGATTCATTGAGAATATTTATTTTAAACATAGTGTGTCGGGCTAATGCTTATACAAGAAATAACGCAAGGAAAGATATTGCGTTATTCGGCGATCGCGCTAGCAAGAAACATATCCGTGTCTAATTGTAAGCATTATGGTGCAGCAAATCATTTGGTGATTCCGCGGTCGCGAAAAATTCAATTCTTCACTTCAATGGCGCCAATAGGACGAAAACGCGAATATCAATACACAAACACAAAGATATCAACACGCAATATTTATTGAACTCTCAATACATTAGGACTTTTCGATTCAGTTTGGTCCATTTTACTCACATGCGAGAGATTTATCATTAATTGTCAGACACCCTGTATATGTAGATTTCTTGTAATTTTATTTGCCATGAACCACAGCACGTCCATAATTATCTGTAGTAATTTTGATTGAAATATTTCTAAAATGTCAATGTTAAAATTTGCAATTGAGTTCCACAACTATATATGTCTATATGTCTATATTGGATTTATTATAATTTTGTAGAATAATACCTTATTGTTTAGTGATAACTTCGACTTACGGTTCAAGAGACCATACATTTTATTGAGTTTGTGTCCCAATTGTATTCTTTTGTTCCAAACTTGTGTTTTTAATGTTAATCTATTGTCAAATACATACCTAGGTACTTAGCTGTTTTAGATTCTGCTTGTTATTTATTTTTACTGGAGTAAAAATTTCTTTTTTAAATGTGAATGTTCCCAAGCAGAGAGTCATCACAATGTTAAAGTGACTGCAAAATAACCATTAAAAGTCACTTTTCGATCAATTACGATTCACTTTGATATTATTTTGATTTGTTCTGCTTGGATTACGTGTACTAGTTTCTGTTCGTTAACTCTAATTCTCCAGATTTTAAGCCAAGCTTGTTTATGCTTTCTTGATGATTTCTAAACGCTGTTTTTGGATTAATGTGTGAGACCATACTGTGTTTGTATCATCGGCAAATGTTAGCGTTATTGTCTGCTGTGTTATTGAAAGATCCAAGGTGTAAATAAAATATATTACTGAGCCAAAGCGCTTTCTTGCGGCCTTGAGATCTAATAGTACCGTGTATTCTTTTTGATACTTGACCAAGAAAAATCTACCATAAAATAACGATGACCTCAATATGATCTTAAAAACTTGAGTTTTGTCAAAAAATAATTGTACGATTATTTATCTAGACAATACAATTTTGTCTAAAACATTTTTTTATAATAATATATTTTCGAGATGTTTGGCCATTCCAAAATTTTGCCACGTACTATATAAAGAATTATATTTATTAGTATTGATATTATTACATTGAATATCAATTTAATAATGAATTATTAATATATCAAAACAAATATTATGAATAAAAGATTTGTTAGTGATCATTTCTGTCATTATTTATATAGTGGATCAAATTTATTGATTTATTACTTAAAATTGCACTGATCTGCTAACTTTTGTCCTGTGCATACATATTGTGTGCAAAAAATAATTATCAGTAATAAAATCATAATATTATAATAATGATGGTCAACTATAATCTAGCTTTCTTCGTAAGAAAAAGGATAGCCTTTATTTTTTTTTTTAAATTAATTTCGTAATCTGTATTTGTCACACCGGCTTCCATTTTAACGTATTACTACGGAAATCAGTCATAATTGTATCATAATTTCAGACGCTTTATTGAAAAAAGATATGCGAGTGATATTACCGACATATCGCGGAGCGTATGCAGTTGTGTATCACCAAGCGCCTGTATGAATAGGCAACCCGTCATGTCGACATGTATACCAACGCCTTTTACTTTACAGGAATTTTTACCGACACCGTTACCGTCACTGTAAAAATGTAACGACGTTCTCGTTACCGTTACAGATATAAAAAAGTAACAAAAACGGTAACGGCATTACAAATAACACATTATAATACTTTCCAACACTGCAAAAAATAGATTTCTGAATTGATTAACAATTTTAAATTATCGTGAAACAAAATTTAATATTAAAATTCTTTTCAGGAAAATTTTTTCGACAAATTGAACAATAATCGAATTATTTATTTTTATTACATTTGATTTTTATTGTGAGTCTTTATTTCACAGTTATTAGTAAAATAAAGATTAAAAATTAATTACTTTTTTATATAACAGAAAACATTAATCATTTATAGATATTTGTACAATCTATGTATGTGTAAGTTAAAATAATGTACAATATTCAAAATTATTAATTAAAAAACTTTAAAATTAATATACTCTTATCACTCATTTTGAAATATTACTTTAACTTTTATAAAATAAAATAAAAATGATTTATTTTATATAGATATGGATAAATTTTTTAATTTGCTAAGAAAATGATTAAATCATAGCTTTGGTTCTGGATGAATTTTACCGATAGAAGCTTATTGACTTAATTTGCAGATTGAGAATTCTTTCTTTAACTAACTATTGCTTTTTGTATTAGTGAAATTACGAAAATTTCTATTTCCATTTTAAAAATTCAGATGGAAATGTACGCAATTTTGTTTATATTTTTCATATATATTCAGATAAGTTTTACGATTTGCTAAAGTCCAAAATATCTGATAGATTTTGTTTTTTACTTTGCCAATGGAATGTCATTATTTAAATATCACATTATAGTTTTGATTCTTTTTATATAGTAAAATTACAATAAATTTATATAGGTATTTCCATTCTGGAAATTTAGATGGAAATCTATGAAATTTTGTATTTTTCATACGTTCAAATAAGTATTATAATTTGCCAAAAAACAATAGAACTTTTTCTCTTTTTCTCTCCATCAAGAAAAGAAAAAGAGCAAAGAGGAATCGTGTAAGAAATTTAACTAAAAAGAACAAGCCTTATTTGTTTTATGGATAGGAATAAAATGCGTTGCATTCTGTGCAATATTCATTGACCTTTTGTACAATTAACACATGCAATGGCAGCGTGGCGATAAACTGTGACATCGATGTTTAATGCTAACAGCAGCCATCGAAGCGATTCGTATAATTTCGTGATTGGCTCGCTCAAAACTCTAAACTGATATTACAACGACGAATCGTCATGAGAAAAAAAAAGTGGTAGAGAAGAAAAATAGAATAAGAGAATTACATAATAGTTGGCGGGAGGGGAGAGGTGTTATCTCAAATTGTTTTTTGTATGTATGTACGTACATTATAGATATACCATATATCGTGTAATGCGTCGTAGACTATTTGTCGACGTCATTCACGAATCAAAATTTCCGTTTCATCTACACTTGATTGTGTTAATCGAATTCAATTGGACACCGGATGGACGGAGGTTGCATGTCAATAAATCGCTATATAAGAAAACGACGCAGCGGCATTAGCTCATTAGTCAAGTACGGTTTTTCCACGGCAATTGTGGCTTTCCGGCTGTTCCTCCGCTGTATCGTGTTAATACTATTGTAAGTGAAGCTACGATCAATCTGCCGACTTAAAAAGTCGTTTTCTCATTAAATTGTAATTTAAAATATTGTATATTTTGTATGCAACTTGTACAGAAAAAAACATTCTTGAGAATATATTTTCAAAATGTTATTTTCAATATGTCATATTGAAATGAGGTTACATAGCGTTAAACAGATATAATTTGCTTACATAAGAAATTTTGTATAGTTTTAAGAAAAATATATTCACATCATTTAATAATAATTTTTATAATTTGAAAGAAAAAATATCGAATAAAAAATAAGAATATCTTCAGAAATTAGGACTTTTTAATACTATAATTGTTATCAAAACAATTATATTGTACTCTTTAGATGACAATTGTAATATTAAAAATGTAGTATCATAAATAAAATATAATATTTTACTGAAATTTCAGATTTATCAAATTCTTTAGACAAAATTAAACTTTATACGTAAAAGTAAGAGTATCATTGTTTTATGTTATATATTAGAATTTAACTTCTTGCTTATATACAGTGTTTTTCGTTACCTATATAAAATTATCTAGATAATCTAAATAAAAAAAACTCCATCTTTATGAATATTAAGG
The DNA here is from genome assembly GCF_016802725.1 of Solenopsis invicta. Lineage (NCBI taxonomy): Eukaryota > Metazoa > Arthropoda > Insecta > Hymenoptera > Formicidae > Solenopsis > Solenopsis invicta. The sequence continues at coordinate 3,420,595 of NC_052672.1, forward strand.
TTCAGAAGTTCATGTAAAATTTCTTGTTGCGCGTTGAGCACCACTATGTGCAAATTTTGTTTATAACGATTGTAAATTTTCATCTTACACGGTCTGTTGAACGTAACACATACGCACGCATCTTTGTATGTATGTACATAATTCGCATGCAGTGGTGCTCAGTGTGCCACATGGCATCTTGTACAAACTTTCAGCCTCAAATTATAATGTATATTATTTTTATTTTTAATTTAGATAAAAACATCTGTTTTAATTTATCTAACAAGAAAAAAATACAATACAGTAAAGTTACTGATTTCATTAAAGTTTTAATGTTATACTCAATGTTTGCCGTTATCTATATAAAATTATTCAGGCAATCATCTAGATAATGAAATAACTTTATCTTATGTTTATTTAGACTATTATAATGTATATTATCTTCATATTTATTTTAAATAAAAAAGTGTTATAATTTTTAAATTATTTAAGATAAAGTAAACAATAACGAGAATAAAATATTTTTAATCTCCAAGTTTTTTATTTATTGTTAAACAATTTATCGATTTTTTGGACAAGAGAAACGTGTTTCAGTTGAACGTTCTGTTTTCAGAACGCGGAGCTATCTGTTTGACGTTTTATTTGTTACGCAAGCAATTTTGTTGTAATCTAAGTTCTGTTATTAAAGTTAATGTTTTTTCTAAGAAATATGTCGTTCATATCGCAAATTCAAGTTTTCTTGCGCGAGCATTTTGCGTGCTTTTCTAACGAGTGCAAACAATAACAAAATAAATATTATATTTATTATTTTTTATAAATATATTAATTATTTTGTAATACATTTTATTTAATACTCAAAAAGATTTTTAATTTAAATTTACAATTATTCAAAGAAAGGAGATCATATACATCCTAAAGAAAATATAATTGAGTGCGGTTTAGATAAAATCTAGCATAAATTTTTGATTATTATAATATGTATGTTAGAATAATGTATTGTTTTTTATTATGTTAATGATAAAATGTAATTGTTTTATCAGTAATATGTTTTTGATAAAAACTAGCTTTTATGTGCTCTGAACAAAATTTTACTTTATTTTTGAATTTCCGGTGTATGTATTACAGGAAAACTCCGGAAAAATCTAGAAAAAGAAAATTTCTCTTTTCTCATTAACAGTAATGGATTTTTATTGAATTTTATTCAAACTCAGGGAAATTTTAGGAATTTACTTTTAAATTTAAATTTATTCTTTTTCTGTCAAACTTATTAACGTAAATTCACATTAATTAATTCTAAAAAAATCGTATATTTTGCGCACATATTATGTACTACATAAATCATTTCCTTTAAACATAGACAATGAAGATATTGTTGGTCACTGTTGCATTGCTCATAGCCATTGAGGCTGAAGCCCACCCGAGTTGGCAAACTTATCCTGACTTCCAAAATGGAAGAGGAAATAATCCTGGCCGCGGTACACCTTGGGCATATTCACAACAATACCCACAACATGCCGAAAACCAGAATAATGGATTCAGTTCCGATGTTGAATGGGTATGCCAAAACCCAAGGACAAGAGATATAGTATGAATTTATATTAATTATAATAATTTTAAAAACCTTAAATGCAATGTTTTTATAAAAAATTAATTTTCAAGTATATATATTGAAAAACTTCAAATAATTTATAGTTGCGTTTTTCAACTTTATTTAATTTGTGATATGTTAAATAAGAAGTCAAGTTTGTCACGGAAAATAATAATTTAAAACTTTTATTGTTTTGTTGCTATCAAAGTGATTTTATTACCATGATGATGGTTAAAATAAACTCAATTTAAGACTGGTATTCATAATCTGTGTTTAAGACAGTCTCTTTCAAGATCTTCTTACGTACTATCTATCTCAAGACACATGTTTCTATGATTAGTTTATGGCATCTTAGTATTTAAGATGTTCTTAAATATAAGAACAGAATATGAATACTGGTTTCAATAATGTTTATAATTTTCAAATTATTTTTCTTCGCGACTCACTTACATTTTTATTTATCTAAGCAATTTTTTATTTCTTTTCATCTTCTTCAAAATTTTTACGAAACATTTAAACAGTTTTTACAGCACATCAATTAAAAAATTCTAATCTACAATATTTTCCAAAACTTAGAAAAAATTTCAATCAGAAGAAATCAGAAATCAAAAAGATAGTCAATTTATTTAATTTACTAAACTTTAATTCACTAAATTGGTGAATAATTGATGCTTGAGACTGATTTTCAAAATATTTTAAAATAATAAGAAAACAAAAAATTGCAAATGCTTTATAAATATTAATAATTACTCTAATAGCACGTGCTTAGAATCCTGAATCCGTCCTAAATATCTTGGGAAACATAAATGGAACCATTTTAGGTCATTATACTAGGATGAAAATTTCAGAACTTTCTAAAGAACATTAAATAAGTATCTAAAGGAATCTTATTTACATCCACTGGACATAATCTGATGTCGCCTACACAGCACATTTTATTTAAAGAACGTCCCAAAGATATCTATATGATCTAGCCCTAGAATGTGCGGATGTTCGTTAAACATCTCATGGACATCCCTAATAGGTCTATGCCGTATGGGTCGTAAAATAGGGTATATGCCACTTTGGGGACATAGAAATGGTCAAGAGAAACAAAAAAGTCTTATACCATTTTGCGTTATTCACTATAATTATTAAATTATAAAATAAAACGTTTAAACCAATGTACGGTGACGTCGCGCTATAGTACGGCCTCGTCGCGTCCCGCTCGGTGACAGCGAGGGAAAAATGACGCTGTTTGAGTTAGCACGGCCGTCTGAATTCGCCACACTGCGCCTACACTGCAAAACTTTAGCTAATATAATAACACATTTAGATTTGCAAATATCGCAAAATGGTATAAAACTGTTTTGTTTCTTTTAATCACTTCAATGTCCTCAAAGCGGTTCGTACTCTACTTCTAGGACATCCTGTATATGTTTGATTTTTTTGACATATGTTGAACTGATCAGTGTTACAGATGTATTATTATAAAGCGTTTATAGTTCATTACTTAACTCCTATTCACGGAAGTCAAGCAACGTTATAGTAGTTCTTACTTGAAAAGGTGACCGCTTGGAAATTTTCAAAAATAATTTTTTTTGTTAAGACTTCCGAGAATAGAATGTCTATAGGAAACAATGAGGTGCTTATTTGCTGCTTATTTAGTCCACAGAATGTTTTCAGGAGATTTCAGAATTATAATAGGTACCCATGATAGTGGGAATTATGATACCTATTATAAATTAAAAGATAGATAGTCCCATTCAACAAACAAGACGTCTTTCGGACGTCCCTGTGCTAATAAGGCATAATATAATGTAAAATAGTTGTTTAAAAAACCTCTCATGTGTTATAGATGATTATTGCCTCCGATAACACGCGACATACGCCACAACAGTATCCCGGTAGAGGACCATGGTGGCAATGGCACAATGTTCCACCAGGGCACCAAATGGAGCATCACCATAATCACGGAAATCGTTGGACTCAACCAATTATTATTATCCAAGAAACTCCGGACTCGGATAAAAATCAAACACCGTCACCACTTCCAACAACACCAAATATTCCTAATAATAATGACAGACAAACAACAACGCAATCTCCAGTTTATCATGGTGGAGAAGGGTCTATCGATATTAGAGTCGGGGCAAACTAATAAATATAAATTCAATAATAATTAAACGAAATAAATCAAATTAAACGGGATGTAATCCCAATACAAGCCAACCACAAGCTTTTGCTATGTATAGCAAAATATGTATTTATTTGACGTATTACAAAACGTAGATGTTTCGCTCCTAAGTTAAAATCATTTACAGTACAAAATTGTTGTGAGTGTTACATGTTTAATGATTGCTCAGATTAATTAAAATGTTGCAAATGAGTATCGAGCTCCATACGTTAAATTATCCACATATACAAAGTGTCACAAAATATTTGTTTATGCTCTCGTGGATTACTAGAGCAAGTAAAACTGAGAAGAAAAGTCCTTTACCATTTTTCAAAATTCGTGATAGTTAGCGAGATAAAAATTAATATATTTGGCAAATGAGCACATTTCCCTTCCCACCGCCCGCAGGAACCGCCCGTCGATCGCCAAACCTTAGACGCGGCAGGCGGCGCAGTGAGGTAGATAAGACTAGAGTCCCTAGAAGTAGAAAGTCTGAACATCTGGCCCTAAAATGTCGGTGATGAATATGTTAGGGTATGTATGTGAGCTTTATGTGTGTGTATGTTTATCATTGTGTGCACTTAACGTGTGTATGCTGTTATCGCATTGGCTAAAGAGGATTAAACAGGGATCCGTATTGGTGCTGCCATTTTAGGTGCACAATCACGTGCATCCAATCACGTGAAACCCCGAGATGTCTAGACTCTCTATTTCTAGGGACTCTAGGTAAGACAGCCATTGCTGGTTCTCCCTTCTCAACGCGCCGCCTGCCGCGGCTGCCTATGGTTTAGCGACCAACAGGTTTCCGCGTGCGGTGGATAGGGAAAATATGTGCTCATTTGCGCAATATATCAATTTTTATCTCGGTAACTATTGCAAATTTTGAAAAGTGGTAAAAGACTTTTCTTCTCAGTTTTACTTGCTCTATCAACCCACGAGAGCATGAACAAATATTTTGTGACATCCTGTAGATTAATTTTGTACTATAGATGATCCCACTTAGAAAATGTCTACGCTTTACGACGTAATACGTCAAAATAATACATATCATGTTCTACACACAAAGATTGTCAGCTTGTTGTTGGCTTGTATTGGCATTATATCTTATTTAATTTGATTTATTTCGTTCAAGTTTAGTTCTTTGCGATTTTAAACAGATTAATTTGTAATTTTATATTAAATTGGTTTAATTAAATAGTAGAATTATTTAATTTATTACTTCGTATTTTTTAACTCCTCCATTATTTATATTAAGAAACACGGTAGACTCTCAGCGCAAACATGTAGCGCATGTATTGCGATTACGCTTTTTCTACAGTTTTGCCAGCTCCGTATATTGACAGAAAGTGATTGAATTTCATGCTAGATCCTTGTCATTTAATAAATTATATATGAGCACTTGGCGAAAAATAGATAATGTATATCGAGTGATACGTATAATATCGTGTGAATTGAGTGTATAACGCAAATTAAATTAGAAATTAATTTATGTATTGTTAATAATGTGTCATTGGAAAATATTTTAGCTCATTACATAAAAAATATATCTAAACATATTCGGATTAAAAAGAACAAAATGCAACATTAATATTAATCATAACATTTACTTATAGATAGATATTACAATTTTGCTTATTTTATTCTATTAATTCTTATATCACTGGGATATATGTACAATATAATCTAACTTCAATCTAACTTCAAAAGACGAGGGATTGACTTACTAGGAACGTTTGCAAACAAAAATTCAAGAAATCCTAAAATTTTGTGTCCATAGAGGAGTTTATTTGTAATACAAAACTATTTTTTGTTCGTGCCCAATTTCAGTTTTAGTAGGTAAAACACCTTTTTGAAAAAAATCAGCTTTTTTCTTTCCAAGCAAATATCGTCAAAACTATAAAAAATAGAAAAAATTTTCTGAATAAAAGTTGGATGGCTCGGAGAGTACTTTACAACAGTAAATTAAAAAATCTTTTTAAATTATTTTTATGATTTCTCCACTATTACACATTTGTTTTTATAAATTTTCAAATATTTTAATGACAGAATTAAAGTTTAATTTTATACAAATCCAACCATATACAGAGTGTTAGAAATCTAAAACTTATGCTCTCGTAGGTTGATAGAGTAAGTCATACTGAGAAGAAAAGTCCTTTACCATTTTTCATTATTCGCAATAGTTATCAAAATAAAAATTATAGTAAAATTCGTTAAATGAGCGCGTATTTTCCCTACCCCTCGCACGCGGGGAGATCGCTCGTCCGTCGAAAAACCATAGGCAGCCGCAGCAGGCGGCGCGGTGAGAAGGGAGAAGCAGCAATAGCTGTCTTGTCTTACCCATCTCACCGCGCCGCCTGCCGCGGTTACCTATGATTTGGCGACGGACGCCCTTGTGGAAAAACATAGTGATAGTGCCTTAAAATACTACTTAAAATACTACTTAAGCATTACTAGTGCGCAGTAGTATTTTGAGGCATTACCACTATATTACTGCATTGCGACATTGTAACATCATTACATTCCTGTAGTGCAGTAGTACCTAGTAGTATTTTTCTACAAGGGCAGGTGGTCTCCACGTGCGATGGGTAGAAAAACGCTCATTTGACGAACTTTACTAATTTTTATTTCGATAACTATTGCAAATAATAAAAAATGGTAAAGAATTTTTCTTCTAAATGTGACTTGCTCTATCAACCCATGAGAGCATAAGTTTACTCTTTATAATAAAGTGTCTTTACTTTTCATGCTTCTGCGTCTCCACGCTTTCGTCATCAATCGGACCACATTTGAGACAGCAATCGTCCCAATCCGATTCGCGGATGACTTACAGCCTTAGGAAATTTTCTATACTCCGTGCTCGCAGTACCCATTTGTTCCATATCCAATCTGATCCGGGTCTCGGTGTTTTATGATAATTAATCGGATCTCGGATTGGATTGATCAATGGTACTCAACGTAAGTATAGAAAATTTCCCTAGGCTAATCGGATTGACGATCTCTGTCTCAAAAGGGGTCCGATTGATGACGAAAGCGTGGAGACGCAGAAGCAGGAAAAGTAAGTCTCTTTATTTTTTTCAATTTACACAAAAAATCAAAGATAAAGTTAAAAAGAATGATTTGAATTTAGATTTATTGTAATTTGTATGAGTGAGCAAGTGCATGCAGTTAAAAGATAGGGCCCGCCGCCATTTTCGTTCCACATCGTTGAAGTGGATGCAACGACCTTCCTTCCCCTCCAACGCTCAGATCACGGACCTTGATCCCGATTGAGACGAAATCGTTGAGACGCAAAGCATGACGCTTGAAAAGTAAGTCTCTTTAGTCCGGGAATATCCCGAAATTTGTGTTTCAAGTTGAAAGACTGTAAAAAAGCTGTTGTTAAGACTTTCTTTTATTTAAAAAAAGATATAGGTATACTACAAAAAACAAATGCAAACATACACGTTCGCATGTCTTTTTATGGTGTGACAGATTTCCTAACCTCACAAGTGTCAATCTTTAACGCCTTATAACTTTTTACCTGCTTAAGAATGTCGATTTTATATTCATATTCATGTTCTATGTACTGAAATACACAATATTATCAAGTTTGAACTAAATCAATGAAAAACTTTATCTCAATGCTTAACTCTGCATAGCGCAGACGTTCGTAACACAGCCAAAGCGTTAGGGTTATCCAACTTAGGTTAGGCGCTGTAATCAGTATTAACGAATCGCCCCGGTGCTCACTATTACGAATAGCCCCAACATCAACTGTGCGCATTATTGCGTTGATCGACAAAAATAGACATCACACAGCAAAAAGTAAGCACGAAATGTTTCAAATACATTCAACTGGACACGATACATTCAAAGTTTTCAAAAAAATCTTATTATCTTATTTAAATTTCGAAGAAATGCTGACTATCAGAAATTACTTCGACTGTCGCAAAACACATTTTTCACTACTACGACATTAATATGACGCCGTTACCAACAAAATTTTATTAGCAACATCGTTACATTAGGACGTGTTTACAGTGTTTAAAGTAAATTTTTAATATGTACCCATAAAAAGATATTTCCAATTATCGAATTATCCCGTCTAACGATTTGCCCCGGTCTCCCCTACTATAGATTTTCAGTATTGAAATGAATTTCGGAACGTAGCCTTGGTAATCCTTGGAAAGGTCATGTTTGTGCAAATTTTATGCGAAATTGTAATTTGATGATGTAGTTTATAATTAAGTTCTTTTCTTTTAATAGCTAATATCTGAAAAAACTATAAAGAAAATTCTTACGGGAGTTCTATTTTGAAAGAAATTGAAAAAGGAAATCGTAAGATAATACTATTAAAAAAGTATTTATATTACACAGAGGAAGAACGGCAGTTATGAAATATATCTGGTGTGGTGGAATATTGATATGTCGTATAATTTGCGTTGAATTCTAAGAGCGTTAAAATTACTTCGTTTAGACATTTTAGGATGGTTACTGGTCATTAGTCTTAGCTGTATTTTTATAAAAGCTAAATTTTAGTTTTGCAGGTAGCAGAAATTTTTACAAATGTATCTGTATCCTCTCTACATAATTTTGAGAAGTACAAAGAACTTTATAACGCGAGACATACGTTTTGTGCTATGAAAATCACGTCTTATACGAAATAAGGAGCACAAAAAGTTAGCACTCTCTGAATACTATTTTTGTAATATAAAAGAAAATAATATGTAATTTGTTCTGTTTTACACAATATGGAAGACTGAATAATCACTTTTTTTTTACTATAATCAAAAATAATATGCAATTTATTCTATTTTAAACAATAGGTTAAAACTGAATAAATACACTTTTTCTAATCGTGTTATACGAGGGCCAGCAGCACAATTTTTAGTTCACATTATAAGAATACCGCGTTATACGGGGTCCAATTGTATATCACATATTAATTTTTTAACTGTGGCCTAATTTGAAGGCCTTGAATATGAATTTCAAATAATATTGAATTTAATGTGTATCATAATGTATGAATTCAGCAAATAAAAGGTCGGTATTCATAATCAATTCTTATATGTAAGATCGTCTCAAGTACTGTTTTAAGATGTCATCAACCAATCAAAGAGCCATATTTGTTTTATTATTTATAAACTATAAATAATATAGTTTTCAATAAAAATAGAATTTAAAAGACTGTATTTAACAGAATTGTTTAAAAGATATTAAATTATAAATAGGCCTTATTCAACTTACAATTACTCTTGTTAGACTTACAACTTATTCTTGTTAAATATCTTATATAAAGAATTCTAGAAAAGATGTAAATTTTCAGTACTTTGAAAATCAGTACTTTGAAAAAAATTTCCAATTCGTATAAAAAATTTGAGAAACTTTCTGAAAAATTATAAAACTATATAGAAATTTGTTACAAAATGTTAAATATAAAAATTTCGAAAAAGTATATGAAAAATTATAAGATTTTTCACTAGGATAATGGTATACTTTTAATAATTATTTCAAAATAATTATTTAATTGACCAATTGACCAATATTAATATTAAATTTCTGTAATTTGTATGATATTTGCAAAATGTGTAAAAATCAAACAATATCTCACATATCAAGAAATTAATCATGTATTAGTGTTTTGGTATAAAATCATTAGCACCTCCCCTTTTCTCTGCCCACATATTTACATAAAATTTGGTTACATCAGAGAGTCGAGAAAAATCCGCAGCTCACGCCTAACGGATGACGCAACGGATCCTGTGACTTTCGCTTACCGCGGTCTGATGATCCCTCTGCAATTCGGACGCAAAGCTCTTTAGCGGGAAGAAGTAATAGTTGTACATTGGTTTAACCGGTAGCTGCGGATGACCGGCTTGAGGCGGTGTGTTGCCATTGCCCGCAGCATTGAGAATCTGCGTTAACGACTCCAGGTTGATTGCTGACCCTTTTTCCAAGGCCTTTTTGTATAACGCGGCCAGTTCCGCTCGCGTGAATGCCAGTGGCTCCGGTTGTTTCACCTTCGAGTAACTGACCGTGGCGGCGGGATCGCGTACCTGGAAAATTTTGCGAGCATCAGTCGCTTACTTGACTGAATAAAATTGAAAAGAAAATTGGAACTGAATAAATCAAAGTGAAAATAATCTTTTACAACTTTAATTGCAAATTTCTCAAAATTGTGACATAATAGAGCAATTTGGACAGGAGATTCGTATTCAGCACGCAAAAAACTGTAGGAACCGACTAGTCTCGTTCTGGTGTATGAAAAAAGTCTTTTTTTTTTTGTCAAAGTGTTAACGTTTCCAAATTTTTAAAGAATAATAAAGGACGAAATAGGCATATACATGATTATAGTAGGATGTTGTCACTGAAATAATATTTCTGGTGATTTTACGTACAATTATTGAGTTTTTCGAACCGTATGCCGTTACTTTCGGTTTCAAACACAGCTCTTAGATTGAATCAGAATAAGTAATATAATAAAATTAAATTGATTGGTCAATGTTATATTATTAACACAAACATAGCACCTTTTAAGATCTCCCTATCCCTGAAAAAATAAAAAATCTGTTGCGAAAAATATTACCTTGGCCAGGGTTTAAACCTGCCAACATTTCATGCAAGTGTCCTAGCCAATTCGACCACCAAGGCACATATAATAATATTTTTCATAACAACAATGATATTCACAGAAGTCTTAAGACCGACGTGTATATTATTATTAGCTTAGACTCTAGGCTAATACTAGATATTATACTATAAGAATAATTCAATAATCTTGAATCGTCAATAATTAGATTTCGAAACAGTTGTTTTTTATGTATCACATTCTGTATATATTATATGTATTATGTATTAGTTTGTAAAACTTGCACATTCTTTATTTGATATTTATTATAAATTTTCTAGCACACAATACATTTTACTTATAATTGGTAAGGCATTTTTTCAAAAGTCTATGCAATGATTAATTTTTCATCCATTTAAAAAAATTACGCCATTAAAAATATTTTATTATATTCAAATTAGTACATAAATCTGTAACAATTTTATTCAAATTTGATTTACTTTTGAATTGAAAAGATTCGATTCGATTTGGTAGAGGAGAAAAGGGTAATATTGACACCCATTTTTATTTTATTGAATAACTTTGTTTATAATTAATATTTTCTATTGGAACTTGAACGATTACATTCGTCAGAGTGTTGTTTGAGATTCTAGACTCAAAGTAATGAAATATTTATTATTTGGGACGTGATTTATAAAAATCTAATGCACTACATAATCGGTGGAAGAAAAAAATGTAATATGGTATCTATAAAAACAATTTAAAAAAATTAGTTTAAAAGGAACACAGTACCTTGTTACAAAATTATATATTTTTAATTTTCCATTGTTTAGAATTTTTCTGATTTAGAATTTTCCTACGTTCAGAAACTTTAGAAATACCATTAGAAATTTCATTAAAAATATCATTTTATCCCTGTTTAACATTAAACAATAAGCATAAATTGATGTCTCTAATGTTTCTAAACACCGCTTTTTAGAATGACAATTGATTTATCGAAGAAATATTTTGATATAAAAATTTTGCTTAAAAAACCATATTAATAAAATTTCATGTTATTGTTTTAACTTTGTATAACTCGAAATGTATACGGCCGAATAAAAAGTTAAATAACAAAAAAACATTCGAGTGTATGTACTTTCATGTGATAATACACTCAAGTTTAAGAATAATGAGAAAGTGTATGTAATTAAAGATTAAAAAAGTGTACCTTGAAAAAGTTTTGAAGTGCTCAAAAGTAAAAATGCCTTATAACAATTGTCAGTCATTATGTATTGGCATATTAGCATCACTAAAAAACGACTACTAAACGAATAACTCCATAAACAATTGTTGGAATACATCACCAAATAACGGAAATAATAGGGGTAGCCATATTGTCGACAATAGCCATCCCTGATAAAAAAAAAACCGAAAGAAAACGATAGAAAGTGTAAGAAATCTGATTCAAAACAATAGAATTCTATTGTCTTTTTAATCAGGGATATTACTCTCTTTTCCTCTATAAAAATTCAAAATTTGATTCGATTTGATTTTGAATGTTTTAAATTATTAACGATTCAATTTGGTTCGAAAACGTTTAATTTGCACATTTTTTAAATTGAGAAAAGATATTAATCCTTAACCCTTAAACACACCGATCCTGTGAAATACGGAAACACATTTTTGGGTCTGGGAGACTTTTTCAATTTTGAGAAACTATAATTTTGATTACAATCAATATTTTTCTACGATTTTTTTTTTAAAACAAAAGTTCAAAATCTCGGGAGTGTGACTGCATAATCGGCATTGCCGACAAATAATTTATTGTGAAGTTATAAAAGCAAAACCATTAAGCAAAAATGAGAAATTGGTCAAAAATCTACTTTTCCTTCAAAAAATCATATCTTTGCAACAACAAACGTTTAAGGACTTTCAAATACGGCGTTTTAAAGCTAGAGAGTCACACTTTCAAAATAAAATTTGGCAAAGTCATTTCTTTTAAAAAGTATAATTATGTAACATGGAGAATATGAGGTATTTTTGGGCATTTAAAAATCCACTTTTTAAAAAAATATCATATCTTTGCAACAAAAAACTTTAAAGAACTTTACAATACGGCGTTTTAAAGCTAAAGATTCATACTTTAAAAAAAATTATATTATTGTCATTTCTATTAAAAAATGTACTTATGTAACAAGGCGAATATGAAGAATTTTTGATTAAATCGTGTCTAAAATTGAAAATTGATGTGTTTCATGATATACTTCGGAAAAACTCTTTTCTACAACATTTTATAGTATTCCAACTTTAGACAGAGTGTATGCGAGTAACATCTGCAAATCGACTTGTTCGAATGTATTTTGTCCAATTTTTTTATGTAAAATACTTACAAAAAAAGTTTCACTTACACACTATATGGGTCGCATTGACCCTAACAAAACTTTGCTGCCGTGCCGTTCGAATTCTAGTTGACCAAAAAAGTTGATCAACTATATCAATTGAAAGAGATTTCAAACTTTTTTTACGTCTTGGTCCGAACCTCCTATCTCATTCCGTCTTCACATAGCAAGCGTTTAAAACTTCATATGGGGTCTTTCAGACCCACTTACGTGTTTAAGGGTTAAACACGCTAGGGAGTCTGGAAGATATTTCGAACACACAATGATAATAACATAATTTTTTTTGAAAATATGAGTCTTTAGCTTTAAAATGTCGTATTGTAAAGTCCTTACAAGATTTTTGTTGCAAAGATAATTTTCATAAAAAAAAGTGGATTTTTAGATATTCAAAAATACTTCATATTCTCTTTGTTACATAATTATACTTTTTAAAAAGAATGGCAATGCCATAATTTTTTCTTTGAAAAAGTCTTAAAAGTATTTTGTTGCAAAGATGTGATTTTTTTAAAGGAAAACTGGATTTTTGAACAATTTTTTATTTTTACTTAATGGTTTTTCATTATAATTTTACAATAAATCATTTTTCGGTAATACCGATTGTGCAGTCACATTTTTGAGATTCTAAATTTTTATTTAAAAAAAAATTGTTAAAATATATTGATTGGAATCAAAGTTATAGCTTCTCAAAGTTGAAAAATTCTCCCAGACTGAATCAGTGTGTTTAAGGGTTAAAATTGAAGAAATTAATATTTTGAAAAATTGAAATGAATAAAAGGAGATTAAAAAACAATTATCACCGATGTTTTGAGATTACTAAATATCAACAATTATGAAAAAAAGATTGGAATATAAGAAATTGGAAAAATTAAAATAAATAATAAGGAATAGAAAAATAGCAACTTTAATGAACAATAAAATTAACAATAAAATTAAGAAATTAATATTTTAAAAGATTAAAATTAATAAAAAGAGATAAAAAAAACAATTCTCAAACATTATCAAGATTTCAGATTATCAAGATCAACGATTAAGCTAATAAAAAAAAATAAAAATTGAAGGAATCTACTTTTGAAAAATTAAAATAAATACGAAAGGATAAAAAAAACAGCAAAGATCCTAATTTCTAGATTATCAAAAATCAATAATGAAAGTGAAGAAGATATAAAAACTGGAGAAATTGGCACTTTGTGAAATAAAATGAATAAAAAGGAGTAAAAAACAGTAAAGAATTGTTGAATTTTGAACATACCAAAAATTAACAATTAAGTACAAAAAAAGAAGTTTGGAAAAATTAACAATTTGAAAAAATAAAATGAATGGAAAGGGATAGAGGTCATCAGGTAAATCGGATCTTTTTGTAGTTTTTGCTTTTTAAAGGCGCAAATAAAGTCTGATCATTAAACTGAAGGTTGGAAAGATAATTCAATTGTCTTCATCTTTGCTCCACACTATTTTGGGTGCTTTCCAACAAGAGTGCCACAGTGTGACACAGTAGGCTTGTTTTTTATTCCTGCACTAGACTGCACTAGAACGTTTCATCTTGCTTTCACTAACTTTCAAATATATATCTATTTTATTTCAAGTACACACTAGAGTCCTATATAAAGAGAGAAGCGACATCAAACCCCCACCACAACCTTCAGTATCCAATTGAGTCCTCCACCGCCATTTTGGGACCGCTTTAACGTCATCAAACACCATTCGTATCATTCTGCAAACAGCTGTGGTCACAATATGGCTGCTCGCTTAATCAATCAAGTATCAATCATTTTACCAATCAGAGCTTCGGACATCAATGTCGCTTCTCTCTTTATATAGGACTCTAGTACACACTAATTCAGGAAGTTCAGGGGGTCAATCATGTAATTTCACGTGGAACTTTTCACGTTTCACTTTTCACTTTTCATTTTTCATTTTTCACTCATAGAGAGTTCACGTGAATCTTTTCACGCACAGCGATTATGTATGAATAATGCGCGGAAGTTTAGTTTGCGTTCCGAAATTCACCATTAGAGGCTCTGTCATTGCAACTATCAAGCGATCGTGAAAAATGTTTCTACCTGCTTTTACAATATAACTTTTACTGTAAAAATTTTATTATATAAAAAAAAATTGTAAAAAAATATTCATAAATAAATAGCAATATTTCTTAGTTATATTGCATAAACTTAATTTACAAATATAATATATATTACATTTATTTTTAATGATCCATATATTGTAACAACTATTTTATTATGTAGTAATCTAATACTCAAAATTACATTGTAATTTAATTCAAGCATTGTTTTTCAAAATTAATTTTAATTAGTTTTTTATGTGTGCAAATTTTAAAGTAAATTAATTTCATTAGTCATTAAATTTAACTTTGTTTAATTAAAAAATATTGAATAATTTAGAATACGGACCTTGATCAAAACTGAATTCACGGCTCACACATGTATTTTCCAAATTTATAAGTTATAAACACTTACATGATTGATTAATATTCTATTTCACAAGGCGCACCTTTCTTATATCATTATGTATCAAAACGCGTTTAAAGTATATTTTTATCTAAATTTGCATTTGATGAAACCTCATTCTATATAATTATCAAAATATCAATTTGTCAAATATAAATATCAAACCTAATTACATCACAAAAGCATTATTTTTATTTATGTATGTATTACTTTATCCTATCAACGCAATGCAATACCAAAAAGGTTAACCTCTTCAATAATACCTCTTCAAACTGTTACCACACTGTTACCACACTTTCATTCTTATTTCAAAGGCTGCGTTCCGATATACACTGCAAGTACTGAAAATCTATAGTTCATGTTACGTATACTATAGATTTTCAGTACTGGCAGTGAATTTCGGAACGCAGCCAAAATACATACAATTTATTAATTCCCTAAATTTTCACCTTTTCGCCATCACGGCTGGGGGTCGATCATGAAACTTTTTCCCTAAGGCGGAAACGTGAAAAGTGAAAAATTTCTCCATTAACTTCAATGGTAAAGATTTTCACTTTTCACGTTTCCGCCCTAGGGAAAAAGTTTCATGATCGACCCCCTGATGGCGAAAAAGTTCACGTGAAAAAGTTCATATTTCCGCTCATGAGTGAGTTACATGATTCCGTGGAATCGTACACCCAAGGACTTTGATTCTGTCCATGGGGAAATTTTCCAAACTGAGAAGTCACCACTTTCTACATACTCGCAGTTCATGATTAATGAAACGACTAGAGCTTATTGGTCGTTACGTTAATCATGAAGTGTAAGTATGTAGAAAGATAGCGACTTCTCAGTTTGGAAAATTTCCCCATGGACAGAATCAAAGTCCTTGGGTGTACCTCATGGGGACAATCATGAAACTTTTTCCTGGCGGAAACGTGAAAAGTGAAAATCTTTACCATTGAAGTTAATGGAGAAATTTTTCACTTTTCACGTTTCCGCCTTAGGGAAAAAGTTTCATGATCGACCCCAAGGACTTTGATTCTGTCCATGGGGAAATTTTCCAAACTGAGAAGTCGCTATCTTTCTACATATTTACAGTTTATGATTAACGTAACGGCCAATAAGCTCTAGTTGTTTCATTAATCATGAACTGCGAGTATGTAGAAAGTGATGACTTCTCAGTTTGAAAAATTTCCCCATGGACAGAATCAAAGTCCTTGGGTGTACATACATGATCGTGGGTGTTTACGATAACTAATCGGATCTCGGATTGGATTGAACAATGGTACTCAACGTAAGTATAGAAAATTTCCCTAGGCTAATCGGATTGACGATCTCTGTCTCAAATGTGATCCGATTGATGACGAAGCGTGGAGACGCAGAAGCATGCTTGAAAAGTAAGTCTCTTTATTTTTTTAAATAATCACACAAAAAATCAAAGATAAAGTTAAAAAGAATGATTTGAATTTAGATTTATTGTAATATTTTTTGTCTAAACACTAAATTTCGTTTAAATTTCTATTTGTAAAAATTAATTAATCTATCCTAAAGTTTGTGGTTATATCGGAAACAAATCAAAATTAATAAAACAATTATTAATTGTTAGGTACAAATTAAAGCATATAATATTTTAAGCACATCATATAAAATTCCTGTTTATTATAAACTTAGTAAAAATAACTTTGAAATCATTCAACTACATTACACATTATTCAATATTAATTTATATGTTAAAAATCAATAATGTTTCTAAAAATGTTCTTTTTATTCTTTTCCAGATCGTAAATAAACTTCAATTTCATGAATAAATAAAAATTACTGGAAAATGTATTTATATGAAGAGAGCATTATTGAACAATATCAATTTGTGCTAACTTAAAATTTATAAAATCTACTTTTCTTTATTAGTTGTTTATTAGAGAGTAATAATATAAAACTGGAATATACGCATCATATATGCATACAATTATTTTAATTTTATTTATGTATATTCCGTTCTTATATTATTACTATTATTCTAATGAACAACTAACAAAGAATAGCAGATTTTACAAATTTTAAGTTAGCACAAATTGATATTGTTCAATAATGCCTTTTTCATGTCAATCCATTTTCCAGTAATTTTTATTTATTCTTGGAGTTGAAGTTTATTTACGATCTGGAAAAGAATAAAAAAAACATTTTCAGAGACATTATTGATTTTTAACATATAAATTAATATTGATTAATGTATAATGTAGTTAAATAATTTCAAAGTTATTTTTACTAAGTTTATAATAAACAGGAATTTTATATGATATACTTGAAATATTATATGCTTTAATATGTACCTAATAATTAATAATTTTTTATTAATTTTGATTTGTTTCCGATATAACCACAAATTTTAGAATAGATTAATTAATTTTTACAAACAGAAATTTAAACGAAATCCAGTGTTTAGACAAAAAAATTACAATAAATCTAAATTCAAATCATTCTTTTTAACTTTATCTTTGATTTTTTGTGTTATTATTTAAAAATAAAGAGACTTACTTTTCAAGCATGCTTCTCGGTCTCCACGCTTTCGTCATCAATCGGATTACATTTGAGACAGCAATCGTCAATCCAATTAGCCTAGGGAAATTTTCTATACCTACGTTGAGTACCATTGTTCAATCCAATCCAAGACCCGATTAGTTATCGTAAACACCCCGTGCAGTTCACGTGAAACTTTTCACTTTTCACGTTTCCGCCCTAGGGGAAATGTTACATGATAGACCCCCAGGAAAAAAAGGAAAAAAAAATTATAGACGGTATGGGACACATACACACGATAATTTTTAAAAAGAAGACAGTTTAGGGAAAATTGTTATTTGTAGAAATTTAAATCTAAGAGGAAAGAAAATTCTTTTGTAATGAGATGAACTTTTAACTGTATTAATAGGCTGATGAAGGCTAAGTAAATCCGAAACGTTCCAATTATTAGCGACCATATTAATGTAATTGTAAATCCTGAATTAAATCAATTTTGCTCGTTAAATTGACCGTTTTCAACATTATACTTGTGTTTATTCACATTACGAGCGTTGCCTTACGATTATTATTTAAAAGTATTCTTTTAAAATTATAGAATTAAAAATTAATGATTTAATAATTTAATTTTTAACTTTAACTATTTTTAAATTTATTATACAAATTATTATTTTGTAATTTAATATGAATGTTTTTAAAATTAATTTTTAATTTAACTCCAGTTAATTTACTCTTAATGTAACTTTTAACTAGTTTGTTTTTTCCCAAATAGCACACAATATTTATGATAAATATTAATAAACATTTATCATAAATATTTTTTATAAATATTATAGAAATATTTTATACATATTTTATATACATATGACGGAAAAAGATTATAAAAATCTTTATCAAAAATATTGTTAAAATATTTTTTAAAATATTGGTCGCGACTTGGATGAGTGACCTCTTCGGAATTTCTGAAAAAAATTCCTAAGAATGAAATTTTTTTGCAAAAATTGTTTTTTAAAATATAGAAATATTGTTTTACTCATTGGGATTATATGGTGTAATATAATATTTGTGCGGATATTTCAAACATTTTCAAAATAATTATCATAAATCATAAATATTTTTGAAACATTTATGATAAATATTTATGATCAGTCCAATCTACGGCCATAAAAACATTTATTAAATGTTTTGATAAATGTTTATAAAATATTAAAATAAATATTATAAATATTTAGTAAATATTTTATAAATATTTTGTGCTATCTGGGTTGTTTATGTAACTTTTAACGCTAACTAAATTAATTTTATATATAAACCATTAACTTTAAATTAATTTAGTTTAAAAAATGTATTAACTTACCCAACCCTGCACTTTTCACACGCTTTATTTACGTTCTGATGACCCAATTTACACTCCCGCTTGCTTTACGCTATCATTTTTGCCACGGCAATAAATTTCTAAACGTTTATATATTTCAACACGCGGTTGTTTATTATATAACCTGGGGGTTATATAATATTATATTATATTATATAACCTATCATGTAACATTTCCCCTAGGGCGGAAACGTGAAAAGTGAAAAGTTTCACGTGAACTGCACGATCATGTACGATTCCACGGAATCATATAACTCACTCATGAGCAGAAATATGAACTTTTTCACGTGAACTTTTTTGCCATCAGCCGTGATGGCGAAAAGGTGAAAATTTAGGGAATTAATAAATTGTATGTATTTTGAAATAAGAATGAAAGTGTGGTAACAGTGTGGTAACAGTTTGAAGAGATATTATTGAAGAGGTTAATCTTTTTGGTATTGCATTACATTGATAGAATAAAGTAATGTACATACATAAATAAAAATAATGTTTTTGTCATATAATTATGTTTGATTTTTATATTTGACAAATTGATATTTTGATAATTATATAGAATGAGGCTTCATCAAATGCAAATTTAGATAAAAATATACTTTAACGCGTTTTGATACACAATGATATAAGAAAGGTGCGTCTTGTGAAATAAAATATTAATCAATCATGTAAGTGTTTATAACTTATAAATTTGGAAAATACATGTGTGAGCCGTGAATTCAGTTTTGATCAAAGTCCGTATTCTAAATTATTCAATATTTTTTAATTAAACAAAGTTAAATTTAATGACTAATGAAATTAATTTACTTTAAAATTTGCACACATAAAAAACTAATTAAAATTAATTTTGAAAAACAATGCTTGAATTAAATTACAATGTAATTTTGAGTATTAGATTACTACATAATAAAATAGTTGTTACAATATATGGATCATCAAAAATAAATGTAATATATATTATATTTGTAAATTAAGTTTATGCATTATAACTAAGAAATATTGCTATTTATTTATGAATATATTTCTTTACAATTTCTTTTTTTATATAATTAAATTTTTACAGTAAAAGTTATACTATAAAAGCAGGTAGAAACCTTTTTCACGACCGCTTGATAGTTGCGATGACAGATTCGAGCCTCTAAAGGTGAATTTCGGAACGCAACTTAAACTTCCGCGCATTATCCATACATAATCGCTGTGCGTGAAAAGATTCACGTAAACTCTCTATGAGTGAAAAATGAAAAAATGAAAAGTGAAAAGTGAAACGTGAAAAGTTCCACGTAAAATTACATGATTGACCCCCTAATGGAACCGACTTGAACTGTCGTTTTGCGGTGGAGCATTACAGGGAAACTCTGAGTGGACCTGAATGGTTCTCAACTGCTCTAACGGCAGGTAATAAAACAGAACCAAGTTTTCACCCCGATTGCCCTCTATATCACTTCCGTCTAAAAGAACACTATTAAGTCGCTGGGTTTGTTCGGAGCGACTCCGAGCAGCTCCCGAGAGACAAAACGAACAATACTTATATATACTAAAATAGATTTATTTTTTTAATGTCAATGTATTTCTGGAATAAATTAATAACATTATAACACAGTATGTGAAGTGTGATAATTGTAAGTTAACAATTTAATGGCAATCTCAGGCAATACAAGTTTAAAATCGAAATATAAGGCATCTTTAAAACATCTTAATTTAAGTAGTCTGTAAGATGTTTTATATCCCAATTTTAGATGTGAGAAATTATACAAATTTATGCTATCTGGTATTAGAATAAGAATAGGGAAAATAATAATATAACGATAAAAATTTATTTAATTATCGTTAATACCTTAAAGTCTAAATAATTCCCACTTACGAAGTAATAAAAAATCCAATATTATATTTTTCACATTTTTTTGTATGAAATTATTTACAAATTGACTCTTGCAGTATGTAGCAGCATTTTCATCGCAATAGATGATACGTATCTTGAAAGATTCCAAGATATTTGGTGTTATTCTAAAAAAATATTAAATAAATTAATCATAATTAATAATTGTTGATAATAAACATTTAGTTCCCATTGCATGGAAGTGTAGGATGTTGCAAATGGGGTTAGCAGTTGACATATATCAGTTAAAACTCATAAATACATTAATTAAATAATAGAAATTTGAAAGCAGAATAAATGAAAAAATAAGAAGTAAAGTACAATAGAAATTGTAGTAAGATTTTGAATTATTTTCTGTCCGTCCAGAAATATTTTTGCATGTAGCAAAAACACAAGAATAGCCTCCTCTTGCATTCATTTTAAATAATAATAATAAAATTATAATTATAATATAAAATTTTCCTCAGCTTTACTAATTTTTACACTTATTTTATTTGCCGGTATATCGTCGCAGTTTAGTGCAGCTTGACTACATACGTGATATCATGTGATATTGTTATGACAGTCCGCCATATTCTTGATTGTATAATCAACGCATGCGCAGAAGAAATTTGATCCATACTTTTCTCGCACTATCGCTACTGTATATACTATGCTTTGATTCTGTCCATGGGGAAATTTTCCAAACTGAGAAGTCGCTATCTTTCTACATACTTACAGTTTATGATTAACGTAACGACCAATAAGCTTTAGTCGTTTCATTAATCATAAACTGCGAGTATGTAGAAAGTGATGACTTCTCAGTTTGGAAAATTTCCCCATGGACAGAATCAAAGTTCTTGAGTGTACACCCAAGGACTTTGATTCTGTCCATGGGGAAATTTTTCAAACTGAGAAGTCATCACTTTCTACATACTGTTAGGCTCAATGCACACAGGACGCGTCAACGCGTTACGCGTGGCAAATAGCCAATCATTTTTTCGTTTTTATGACAAGAAATAAGAAAGCAAAAGAATGATTGGCTATTCGCCACGCGTAACGCGTTGACGCGTCCTGTGTGCATTGAGCCTTAATCATGAACTGTAAAGGGCCTCGCACATGAAATGCATAACGTAACACAAGCACAACATCAGACC
Source organism: Solenopsis invicta (assembly GCF_016802725.1). Classification (NCBI taxonomy): domain Eukaryota; kingdom Metazoa; phylum Arthropoda; class Insecta; order Hymenoptera; family Formicidae; genus Solenopsis; species Solenopsis invicta. The sequence goes on from NC_052672.1 coordinate 3,442,587, forward strand.
GATGGGCCAATGAGCATCCAGCATAAAGTCGCCATATTGATTTACATAACATTTTCATTGGTCTATTGGTCTTATGTTGTGCTTATGTTATGTTATGCATTTTATGTGCGAGACCCTTAAGTATGTAGAAAGATACGATTTTTTAGTTTGGAAAATTTTTTTATGGACAGAATCAAAGTCCTTGGGTGTACATATTAAAAATTTACTTTAAATACTGTAAACACGTTGAGTCCGTTTGGGGCCGCATACAAGTTCGGACGTTGTCGCTGTCACTTATATTTTTGTACCCATCGATTGCATCACAATCAGCAACGTAGTTGTTCTCATGCACAGACTTTGCCTTCTTAACATTGATTTTGCTTTCTTACATGAATTTTGCTGTTTGATATTTGTAAAACACATTATTGATTCGCGAAGGATGGCCGTAACGTTCCCGGTTCTGTGGCGTGAGAACGGGTGCCAATAACCATAAGAAGAAGAAGACTGTAAATACGTTCTAATGTAACGATGTTGCTAACAAAGTTTTGTTGGCAACGGAGTCATATTGAAGTCGTAGTAGTGAAAAAAGTGTTTTGCGATAGTCAAAGTAATTTCTGATAGTCAGCATTTCTTCGAAATTTAAGTAAGATAATAAGGTTTTTTTAAAAACTTTGAATGTATCGTGTCCAGTTGAATGTATTTGAAACATTTCGTGTTTACTTTTTGCTGTGTAATGTCTATTTTTGTTGTACGCAATAATGCGCACAGTTGATGTTGGGGATATTTGTAACATCGAGCACCGGGATGATTCATTAATACTGATTGCAGCGCCTATAGTTAACCCTAACCTTACGTTGATTGCGTTACTACCTTTGACTATATAAATATGGACTGCTAGTTGGCTCTTTTAGGCTGTAAGAAACATCTACAGCGCCATCATCTCCTAAGCGACGATTTCCAATATAAAATAACATATGGTGTGGTGTGTGGCTTTTATACGCGACAGTAATAAACATTTGTGCGATTGAGTGATATAATACAATAGTAGTATATTGTTTTATAAATGGTTGTAAATCAATCAAATATAAAAGTGTAAGGGAGAAACACATTCCTGTACCATTTTTTGGGTAAGTTATTAGTTAATTGCATTGTAACCTAAACTTTTTAATTTTTTTAAATTAAAAAATAAATTAAAAATGAGAAATATAATTCCTACAATGATTCAAGAAACATTAAGAAATCTAAGATTAGATACATTATTTATTAACTTTGACACACATATTAAAGATCTAGAAATATTAGAGAATCACAAATACGTAATAATAAAATTAATTGTTACGTATTATTTGAACGTTAAATTAGCTTATGAAGGTAAAATAATTACGTTGAATGAACGCAAAGACTTTATAAAACGTAATTTAATTAAAACTGTTATTTTCAGCGGGCAATAATTTATACTGTACACTTTATTACCCGAAAATGACGGTTCTCTAATGAGGCTTTCTTCTATTTATATGACATCACTTATTTGTTTTTATTTTTAATTACTTTCTGTTTTTTGCTTTATATATTTTATTATTTTATATATATATATATATATATATATAAATTATATAATTTTTTTAAATATATCTTTAATAATAAAAGGTGTATATTTTATATTTATTTTCTTTTAATTTAGTAAAATTAATTCTTATTTTACAGAAATATAATCGCACATTTTGGAGTGAACGTATAAATTCAAAGCGATATATTGTATTCCGTCTCTTTCTTTACTGATTTTCTACTATTGCTGTCTCGTTTTTTTGTTTCACGTTTTTGCCACTTAGGAGATGGAAGCGTTGCAGATCTTTCTTACACGAAAACATAGGAAAGTGGAGGAGTACTAGCAGTCCATATTTATATAGTCAAAGACGTCTACGTTATGCAGAGTTAAGCATTGAGGTAAACTGAAGTTTTTTATTCAAACTTGATAATGGCCTAGTTTACACCGAACACTTGATACGCGTATTAACTCGTAACTTTCTATTAATTTATCTTACTTTCGACAATGCGTGTATACATAATACATATATTTAATTATCTCGATTCATATTGTACCAACTTAATATACTATTTTTTAAATTTATTGCCAAAATTAAGATAATTTAATAGAAAATTACTAGTTAGTATGCGTATCAAGTGCTCGGTGTAAACTAGGACAATATTGTGTATTTTAGTAGATAGAACATGAATATGAATATAAAATCGTCGCTCTTAAGCAGGTAAAAAGTTATAAAGCGATAAAGATTGACACTTGTGAGGTTAGGAAATCTGTCATATCGATGGCGTAAAAAGACATGCAATGTTTGCATTCGTTTTTTGTATACCTATATCTTTTTTTAAATAAAAAAAAGTTTTAACAACAATTTTTTTACAGTCTTTCTACTTAAAACAAATTTTGGGATATTCCCGGACTAGTTACAAATTATCTCGGGCTTGGGGCTATTCGTAATTCTTGGCATTGGTCGACATATTTATATGTACACCCAAGGACTTTGATTCTGTCCATGGGGAAATTTTCCAAACTGAGAAGTCACCACTTTCTACATACTCGCAGTTCATGATTAATGAAACCACTAGAGCTTATTGGTCATTACGTTAATCATAAACTGTAAATATGTAGAAAGATAGCGGCTTCTCAGTTTGGAAAATTTCCCCATTGACAGAATCAAAGTCCTTGGGTGTACACCCACGGAATTTGATTCTGTCCATGGGGAAATTTTCTAAATTGAGAAGTCACTACTTTCTATATACTCACAGTTCATGATTAATGAAACGACTAGAGCTTATTGGTCGTTACGTTAATCATGAACTGTAAGTATGTAGAAAGATAGCGACTTCTCAGTTTGGAAAATTTCCCCATGGACAGAATTAAATTCCATGGGTGTACAGTGAGGTGCAACGATTCGCAGGGTCATGTAGGTAGCTTGAGTTACCGACGCTGAGTCGGTAACGATAACGCACGCGCGCGCTCGGAACATGAATAATTTTATAGATCAAATGTTTTTATTATTTATGTTTATTACTTTATTAGTCTACATATTTGTGTATAACTATATATAATTATGTATGAAATATTTTTACTGGAAGTGAGAAAGATAAAGAAATAAATTAATATGTCTCAGATACTTTGTTTTCAATTTTAAATATAAATTTATTTAGTTTAATGTAATTATGTTTTTGTTTCTATTGCGTATAAACAAAAACATAATTACATCAAACTAAATAAATTTATATTTAAAATTGAAAACAAAGTATCTGAGAAATATTAATTTATTTCTTTATCTTTCTCACTTCCAGTAAAAATATTTCATACATAATTATATATAGTTATACACAAATATGTAGACTAATAAAGTAATAAACATAAATAATAAAAACATTTGATCTATAAAATTATTCATGTTCCGAGCGCGCGCGTGCGTTATCGTTACCGACTCAGCGTCGGTAACTCAAGCTACCTACATGACCCTGCGAATCGTTGCACCTCACTGTACATACACTTCCATGTTCTGTCTATACCGGCATTATGAAGGAGAAGGTTTAACCTTTCAATCCGTCCCATGTTTTTTTTTTAATGAATATAGAACTTAGGAGACACAAAAGAAAAAAAGGTCCAACAAATAGCCTCGGTTTCCCCTATACATATATATATATAATTTTATTTAATTTTTAATTTTTCAAAATTGGTTGACAATTTTCAGGTTGCAATTAGTGCTCAACCCATTGCATAAGTCACAAAATACACGTCATTACAACATCGCTGTCACCAGAAATTTTGATGTTAGCGTGAATCACGCTAGTGTCAATCACGTTTTAAACATCAGTTGAGACGTTGCTGAGATGTAACATACGACGAGTTCGTACGTCATAGTGACGTGCTTGTTTCGTTTGGTGCAGGCAGGGTTTAATTATCTTAAATCATTTATGTTTCAAATTTTTAACACCTTTTAAATAATGATTTACAAGAATTTTTTTTTGTTTTAAATTTTTGCATGATGGCTGAAAATTTGCGTCTATTCTGTAAATATTATAATGAGTGAGGCCCAATTGCGCACATAAGCTATCAGACACAAGAGCATTTCTCAATCGGACACGGACCCTATTGCACATGAACCCGATCTGATCCAATCGTATACGGTTCCGATTGGACACGGATTCAATTAGATACAGTAATGATTGGACATACATTGTTTCACGGGCCTGTTGCGCACGGACTTGATTGTCTACAGACCCGATTGCACACAATTGGAAACCGCACTAAATACACATGCACGCGCGCGCGCGCGCACACACGCACACACACACACACACACACACACACACATCCGCACGCGGGCGTGCACACACACCGGCGGGTCCCGATAGCGCACATCCCGATAGCACACAAACCACTCACAATAGCAGATGCCTAGAGATTTTCCGTAGGTTGTAGAGTCCTATATAAAGAGAGAAGCGACATTGATGTCCGAAGCTCTGATTGGTAATTTGATTGATACTTGATTGGCTAAGCGAGCAGCCATATTGTGAACACAGCTGTTGCAGAATGATACGAATGGTGTTTGATGACGTTAGAGCGGTCCCAAAATGGCGGTGGAGGACTCAATTGGATACTGAAGGTTGTGGTGGGGGTTCGATGTCGCTTCTCTCTTTATATAGGACTCTAGTAGGTTGGGTTAGATAAGTCAAGATGATTGGTTGGTGGGCTATTGGGATGTGCGCTATCCATTGGACTATACTCTAACTGGAATGGACACTGCCATATAATGTCCGTAAGCGAAAAACGTGATAGAAATAGCATGATGCGAGGGGCCACCTCTCTTTTTCTAAGCGTACTCTGCGTATGCGTCAGCATTCATCTTACATTCCTTCTCAAAAGTTAAATTTCTTCTTTACTTTCATGTTGATATAGCATGTAACGGAATTTGTGGAAACGAGGAAAAAATTAACTTTTACTTAAAAGGTTACTTAAATACTTAAAAAAATATAATACAATTTTGCTTTTGTTTTATTTATGTATGTCACTCAAGTCGCTCGTTTATCTATTCTCATGTGCCGGTACTGCAAAACTTTCTAACGTGACTGTACTGACAAAGAGAGGTGGCCCTTCGAAATGACTCTCTCTCGTCACGTTTTTTGGCGGCTAGTGCCCATTCCAGTTAGAGTATAGTTCAATGGCGCTATCGGAACCCTCCCCACACACACACACCGGGAGGGTGGGGGGGGAATACGCACCTCCTCCCGTATCCATCCCGTCTCACAATTAAATAAAGTAAAAATAAAAATATTTTAAATCAAAAAAGAGTTTTTATCCTATATGAAACCAGAATTCTTTTCTCAATTTTTTTAAATTGTGGAGATGCTAGCTTTGCAGAAGCGTTTTGTTAGAAACTTTTGCGACTTCTGCGAAATCCCTATAGTGGTGATCTGTGAACACTTTGTGTTAACACATGAATTTCACTGATAGATCAGGTCAATATATGTTATAGAAACGATGAAACATATATAATTAAATCATATTATTTATATAAACATATATAAAATTAGTTTTTTATAGATTTTCACAAATAAATAGCACCTGGAATAACTTTTCCGATGTTTATTTAAAAAAGAATATAATTGAAAAAAATCAAAATGGTACAATAATTAAATTAAATATAAAAAAACTTCTTATTGTTTAATTTTAAATTTTTATTCCAAATAATTATGTAAAATAAGTTAAAAGGTTTTTTGAATGGATTTTAAAATAAATAATAAAATCAGCAAGTAGTTAAATGTTAAATATACAGGGTGCGAGAAAAGTTCCGGGACGGCGAAATATCTCGAAAACTAAGCATTTTAGGAAAAAGTGTTTCAGACAAAAGTTGTAGGGTTTAAAAAGATCTATTTACTGATCTTATCAGTTTGACCTTGGATGGCGTCGCCAAGGTCAGATCGAAATTACATTAACTTTTTTAAATAGAACACCTAACTTTTTATTGCATATTCTTGTAGCTTATCTCGAGACCTTTCCAAAACATTACAAGAAAGTTTATTTTCGTTGAGTACTTTCTGAGTTGTGAGGCTTGAAAGCTACAGTGTACTGTAGTGTGGGTCCAGCCACTCTTGCCTTAACTGGCCGGACACACGCAACACTTGTCTTAACTGGCCGGACACACGCCACACTTGCCTTAACTGGCCGGACACACGCCACACTTGCCTTAACTGGCTGGACCCACACTACAGTACACTGTAGCTTTCAAGCCTCACAACTCGGAAAGTACTCAACGAAAATAAACTTTCTTGTAATGTTTTGGAAAGGTCTCGAGATAAGCTACAAGAATATGCAATAAAAAGTTAGGTGTTCCATTTAAAAAAGTTAATGTAATTTTGATCTGACCTTGGCGACGCCATCCAAGGTCAAACTGATAAGATCAGTAAATAGATCTTTTTAAACCCTACAACTTTTGTCTGAAACACTTTTTCCTAAAATGCTTAGTTTTCGAGATATTTCGACGTCCCGGAACTTTTCTCGCACTCTGTATAGAGGAGAAGAGAGTAATATGGCACCCATTTTCATTTTATTGAATAATTTTGTTTATAAATAATATTTTCTATTAAAACTTGAACGATTACATTCGTCAAAGTGTTGTTTGGCAGATTTTATGCTCTTGGTAATGAGATATTTATTATTTAGAACGTGATTTATAAAAATCTAATGCACTGCATAATCGGTGGCAGAAAAAAAGTGGTTGTAACTCAGTCAACAAAATATTAGCACTATGTTGGCAGGCTGGCGGCAGATCAAGACGTGTTGGCAGACTGAACTCAACTGATCTCAAATTCTGCTTATGTTCTGTTGACAGAACCTGTTGATATCCTATATCAGTAAAATGACAGCACCAGACGAGCACCCCATGCTGCCAGCACATAACGCCAGATAGGCGGCAGAATTCGAACATGACATGCGCAACACAATCTGACGGCAGACTACTAGCAGAAATCGAGCACCCTGTGCTGAGAGAACGTGACATCAAATTGGCGACACAATTTGAGTATAACCTACGTAACATAATCTGATGGCAAACTGACATCACAAATCGAGTATCCCGTGCAAGATCTGACGTCACGCTGGCAACAAAAATCAAGCAAACCGTGCTGCTTTGTATATCTTTAAATTGTGACGTCACTTTCCTAGTAAAAATTACAGATAGAAACGAACAGAAAATGTATTCTGTCTGCTTTGCGTTTCTAAATTTTATGCGTTTCTTAATCCGTAATTACAAACAGAAACCGATAGAATTTGTTTCAATCTATCGGTTTCTGTCTGTAAAAATGGATAGACAACTACGAATTCTATCCGTTTCTGTCTGTAAATGCGTACACAAAAACAAATTTTTATTATAAAAAATCTTTTTTCAGTTTTCTTGCAGATGTTATTCTTATTCTTATTATAGGTTGTAACGATCCCGTTTCACGCATGGGCGGTAATAACGGAGGCGAGAGCCCGAGGGATCGCCAAGAGAGAATTAAATGCTAACTCGGTTTTTAGAAGAAAAATATATACAAGATTTATGATAAAAATAATTGATGACTTAATACAAAAGAAAACTGTAGAATAAAAGCAACAAGCAAGCAAATAACCGCAAGAATATAAGAGACGGACGCTATAAAAAAACAGAAATCGGACGGACAATTCGCAGAATTATATACAGATGGCCGGAGATTTAAATCCGGAATTATTTACAAGGCAGGTGTCGTATGCGTGCACCGGCGAATTCGCGTTGTTCGGCGATCAGCTGAGAAGCTATAAATAGCCTCACTCTGTTTATGCTTCCCGAGTGCTTGTACACCCATGGAATTTGATTCTGTCCATGGTGAAATTTTTCAAACTAAGAAGTCACCACTTTCTATATACTTGCAGTTTATGATTAATGTAACAACTAGAGCTTATTGGTTGTTACGTTAATCATAAACTGTAAGTATGTAGAAAGATAGCGACATTTTAGTTTGGAAAATTTCCCCATGGACAGAATCAAATTTCATGGGTGTACACGTTAAAACAGGTATGTGTGCATGTGTGAAATAAACAGTACAGAATAATAAACTCAGTGAGAAATGATAAGTTGAAAAGACTTTTATTCGACGTCTATGTCGTTGATGGTTGATATTATAAGTTGAAAAGACGTCTATTCGACGTCTATGTCGTTGATGGTTGATATTAATAAGTTGAAAAAACGTCTATTTAACGTCAATGGTTAATATTAATAATTATTTTAACTACTTTTCAACCACTCAAAAATTTCTTTTCTATTAGATGTAGTTTTGCAAATGTATAATTAACAAAAATAATTAACGTCACTATTTTCTTTTCTTATCCAGATAACATAAAGTTGAAAATTGGGTCATGCAAGACGTCTTTTAGACGTCTTTTATAAACCTAACCTAACCTAACTTCCCGAAATTTTTTATATTTAATTTAATTATTGTATTATATCAACACATAATTTTTAGTTGCATTCTTATTTAAACAAATAACAGAAAAGTTATTTCAGATTCTATTTCGCATTTGTGAAAATAGTAAAAAAAAACAATATTTATATATATTTTTTTATAAATAATATTCTTTAATTATACATGTTTTATCTTTTCGATAACATATTATATCGATCTGATCTATCAGTTATTTACACATATGACTACAAAGTGTTTACAAGTCATCATGAGGGATCAGTTTGCAACGATCACGGAAGTCAAACAACGTTCACGGGAGTCGCAACTTTGATGGATGACCGCTCAGGAATTTCCGAAAAGAAATATCTGAGAATTTTTTTTTACAAAAAATGTTTTTTAAAGTATTACAAAAATATTGTTTTGTTCATTGATATTATGTAGTACAATAATGTAATAGTTACACGGATATTTTGAAGAAAATATTTATAGAGAGTTTATGCAAGACGTTTAATAGTTTAATTTTGATGACACAAAGACGTTTAACCGACCAAATTTTAAACATTTATATCAACAGGTTTATTAAACGTTGATTAGACGTCTTTTCAATCTGTCATTTCTCACTGGGAAGTTTAAAATTTTGTTAACTTTTTACATTAAATTTTTCTTTAATTATTTAATAACATATAATACATTTAGCAATGCAATAAGGTAGTATAACAAACATATTAAATAATATTTTACATATAAAAACGAACTAAAAAATAAACTTTAATAAAATAAAAAATAATTTAAAATAATTTTTTTCTGTTTTGCTTTAAATAAATAAAGTATCAACAAACACATACATCAATAGTATCAACAAAGAAAATATTTTTTTATATTAATAAAAATAAAATATTACGTATTAATAATATTAATATAATTTTTTATTTGTGGAAACTAATTTTTATATTGTGTTCTAATACATTCTGAAATTTATTTTTATATTTGTCTAAAGAATTTGTCTTGAAACATTCTGATACTATGCATTTTACCTTTTTTATTTTTAAAGAGTGAATTAACCTTGATGAATAAGACGAATGAGTTCGAGTATCTAACCTAACTTTACAGCTGTCACAGTACAGCGCAAACGGGATGTCACTGGCTGCATTCAGCAGACTCAACAGTTTAGTGAGCGCTTGCTGTTATTGGTATATTCTTCTAAATCTAAAAGTTTGATTGGATGATCTAGAAGAATATTTCAACATGTTGAGTCTGCTGAACGCAGTCACTGACACATATGTATAAGTTTTTGAAACCAATATGGCGGAGAAAGGGTTTCCCCTGCATGCCGAGAAAACACCTCCTTTTGCCTAAAATAGGACTTTATGCTCTGTCTCTCTATTCCTAAGTTTGTGGCGCGGCAGTATGCGCGTTGTCCGTGACGTTCCGCAACGTTCCGAGATCCTCGACAAGCATTCTCGTCCCTATCATCAGCGACGAGCATTTTCGACCAATCATCTTGCCTTTAACGCCACCAAACTTTGGGTTATATTAATAACCTAATAATTGGCAGGGCATCCGCGCCTTGTCGATTGAGCGTCTTTTTGCACGGGGCGCGCTCGGACGAATTGCGAGTAGACCGGCTACGTACACCCAAGGACTTTGATTCTGTCCATGGGGAAATTTTCCAAACTGAGAAGTCACCACTTTCTACATACTCGCAGTTCATGATTAATGAAACGACTAGAGCTTATTGGTCGTTACGTTAATCATGAACTGTAAGTATGTAGAAAGATAGCGACTTCTCAGTTTGGAAAATTTCCCCATGGACAGAATCAAAGTCCTTGGGTGTACTGTGCTCACGACTTTTCGTACGCACGCACTCACATGACTGCGCTTACACCAATCGCGCAATGTTCCACGATTCCCCCGACCGTACGGACTAAGGATGCCGTCACATGGGGCGTAACTTGCGTAGTAGAGTTCTATATAAAGAAAGAAGCGACATTGATGTCCGAAGCTCTGATTGGTAATCTAATTGATACTTGATTGGCTAAGCGAGCAGCTATATTGTGACTTGTGACCACAGCTGTTTGCAGAATGATACGAATGGTGTTTGGTGACGTTAGAGCGGTCCCAAAATGGCGGTGGAGGACTCAATTGGATACTGAAGGTTGTGGTGGAGGTTCGATGTCGCTTCTCTCTTTATATAGGACTCTATTGCGTAGCGTAATTTGCGTATTCTAGTAACTTCTAAAATACGTTACGCCATTTTAAAAGCCTTCTTTCACATGAAGCGTATTTCGCGGAATTTCAAGAAATGCGTATCTAATGCAACCAATTGCTAATTAGGATTTCTCTTGTACTCTCTAACAGAAATGCTAAACAAATTTACGATTGGTTTTTGTAATTTACGCGTCTCGGAAAGTACGCCACATGTGGAACTGATACTCTGCATACTAGTATGTGTGAATCATCTATGTGCGAATCTAATCTGTGCGGGGATATATTCTTGTTCCTTGTAATTTTCAAAAATTTATATATTTAAAACAAAATAAATATATGTTAGGCATTTAAGAAAAAGAAAGCATTTTACATGCAAGAAATTCAAGCAACACGGACATATCTATTAATGTACAACTATAACCTTAAAATTTTATTTATCAACATATCGCAAGAAGGTTGAATATGACAGAATGTTATTACAGAATAGCTATTATAAATAATAAATTTATATAAAACTGTTTCTTAATTTACCTTGATATCATTATCTATCTTTCAATTTTGTTCTGCTTATTTAAGTAATACATATGTTACCAATACATGTATTACTACATGTATATAGCGTTTCTTACGCAGGAAATTGGATTCGACGTAACGATAATAACGTAAAAAGCGTAAAATAACTAGGCGGAAGCTAATGTTCCAGTAAAACGATATCACTGGTCGGCGCAAGTTACGCCCCATGTGACGGCACCCTCCGCGTAACCTACCACAGCGTAACTTATGTATACAAGGTGTCTGATAATTACTACGACAACTCTCGCATATAGGTAAAATGGATCAAACCAAATTAAAAAGTCCTATATCACTTTTTGTAATAGTTAACGAGTTATAAATTAATAAAAATAGCGAGTTATAAATTAATAAAAATTAGTCCCGCCGCCAAATCCAACCGCGCGATCGTGATTGCCAAGCGCGCGGAGAGTTGTTTCCTAACAACGATGGCTGCGCAATATTATTTAATGTTAAATAATATTCTATATATAGGCGCACAATACTATTTAATCTTAAATAATATTCTAATTAATATATTATAATGTAAAATTATTTAAATTAAAATTATGTTACCAGGTTGTTTAGTGTTGCGTGATGCGCGCGTTGAGATGCCGGAATTCACCCCGAGTAGAGCGCGAGCAAGAACTGCGTGAACGATTAATTTTTGCGGCGCTCGGCCTAGACACGGCTCTGAGCGCGCGATTACGAGAGCGAGTCCGACGCGAGAGCGCAAGCGACGACGATAGCGTAACTTCTGTATAATGAGTGAAATGGGAGGCGGGAGAGGAAAAGAAGGCGAACAGAGTGATCACTTGATATAATTAAAGTTTCAATTAATCGTCTTTAATCACACAATGGTCGAGAATATTTCTGTCTCGATGATGGGCAAGAATGCCCGCGCAATCTTATTCAAGACGCGCGTGTCGACAGCAAACGCAAGGTCGCGCGCCTTATAACTCCCGACACTTCCCGATTTCTGTCTCGCTCGGTTTCGGAGACTGTGTAACTCTCTCGCGTCGCTTCTCGAATCTGAATCTGCGGATCTCTCGCAGAGAGAGCGAACCTCCCTGCTCTGGTTTAGGCGAAGAAAAGCCGGGAGAAGCAAATTCGGCGGGAAAATGTCTCATTGGGTCGGATGGACTAATTACTGTATCATCATCGACGATTTAAAACGGCCACCGGACCGGACCGGTAAACTCGCTATTTACTTGGGCCGACCTTTCCTTGCGTGTACGGGCGACCACGACAAAACTTATTTGCTTCGCACACAAAATATTATTATCTCTATCGTCGAAGTTTCTCGTATTCTTACTTTCGCATAACCAACGAGACAGAAGATTCTCGACGAGATACAGCGCGTAGAACGGATGTTCTTAGGAATATCATAATATGATGATTTATACAATTTTCATAATTTTGAATTTGATTAATCAAATAAATTGAAATGAGTAAAATAAGAAAGAGAAAACAAAGTACGGTAACTTAAAATTAATTTGACTCGACTGTACATGAGAATTTTAACTTGAAACATCGCATAATGATTTGAACTCGAAACACAGGTGTATGCATAAGTTTTTTCCGGTTTCTCTAAGAGATGGCGCCAGCGAAAAGTACGCAGCGTATTAATTTGACACATACGTCATTTTGTTCATCTGACATAGAACTACAAACACACACAAGTTGAGTCTGCCAAAAACTAGCGTCTTTGTTTTATTGTTTAGTGATCATGTCGAGTTTTGTGCCTGAAAAACAACATTTGCGGCACGCATTGCTTTTTTTATTTAATCAAAAGAAAAAGGTTGTTGAAAGTCATCGTTTGTTGGTAGGAACATATGGTGAACACCCTCCATCGATTAGAACATGTGAGACATGGTATCGACAATTTAAAAGTGGGAATTTCAATGTGAAAGACAGTGAGCGCTCTGGTAAACCACAAAAATGCGAAGACAAGCAATTGCAGGAATTATTGGATGATGACTTAACTCAACTGCAATTAGCAGAAGCATTACATGTATCACAAGAAACAATTAGCAGACGTTTATAAGCAATGGGAAAGATCAATAAACTCAGTAAATGTGTCCCACACAATTTGAATGAACGTCTAATGGAAAATCGCAAAGTCACTTGTGAAATGCTGTTTCAACACCACAAAAGGAAATCATTTTTGTATCGAATTGTGACGGGTGACGAAAAATGGATTTATTTTGAAAACCCGAAGCGGAAAAAATCGTGGCTTTCACCTGACGAAGTCGGTCCATCAACACCAAGGCCAAATTGCTTCGGCAAGAAGACCATGCTCTGTGTCTGGTGGGACCAGAGCGGTATTGTGTATTATGAACTCTTGAAGCCCGGCGAAATCGTTAATACATAACGCTATCGCCAACAAATAATTAATTTAAACCACGCATTAATCGAAAGACGACCGGAATGGGCCAGAAGACATGGCAAAGTGATTTTGTTACACGACAATGCGCCGTCTCACACAGCAAAACCAGTGAAAGACACCTTAAAATCTCTTGGATGGGACATCCTTCCGCACCCGCCCTACTCTCCAGACCTGGCGCCATCTGACTATCACCTCTTCGCATCAATGGGGTACGCGCTCGCAGAGCAGCACTTCAGCAATTTCGAGGAAGTTGGAAAATGGCTCGACAAATGGTTTGCCGCAAAAGACAAGCAGTTTTTCTGGCATGGTATTCATAAATTACCTGAATGGTGGGCGAAATGTGTAGAAGCCGATGGCCAATATTCTGAATAAAAAAAAATTAATTTCCCTTGAAAATTACGTGTTGTTTTTTACCAAAAAACCGGAAAAAACTTATGCATACACTTGGTAAATAGTATTTTTGAAATGTTAATGTAAATATGTACATGTAATATTACAAAAATATTTTTATAGTTTTTAGATTTAAAGTAATAAATGTTTCTTTATACAATTATTATAATAATAATAAATGGTACTTTTAAACTCATTTTTTGTGTTGTACGAAATTTTACATATTACGTATTTACTATTTTGTACGTAAATTTAATTTAATTTTAAGAAAGTACATATTTACATTAATATTTTAAAAATACTATTTAACATAATTTTAATTTAAATGATTGTACATTATAGTATATTAATTAGAATATTAATTAGAATATTATTTAACTTCAAATAATATTGCGCACCTACATGTAGAATATTATTTAATATTAAATAATATTGCACAGCTGTTAGAAAACAACAATTCTCCGCGCGCTTGGCAACCACGATCGCGCGGTTGGATATGGCGGCAGGACTAAATCCGCTATTTTTATTAATTTATAACTCGTTAACTATTACGAAAATTGCAAAGTGATATAGGACTTTTTAACTCAGTTTGATCCATTCTACCTATATGCGAGAATTGTTGTATTAATTATCAGATACCCTGTATACCCAATTAGTATTTCGTTAGTTAGTTTCAACGCGAATTATTTTGTTTCCGTCTAGTCTCCGCATTTAAGTATGTTCTTTTCGTTCAATTAGATATGCAAGTTATTATTACTGATCATTTCGATTACGCGTTATTACTTAAATATTTTTTTGTTTATAACCAGTGTTCTTCGTTTATTTCCGCGCAGCTTTTCGACACCTGCGAGCTGTTCTTTTTCTCTTTTTTGTTTGCGTACAACACTTTGCGCTTTTTTCATTGGCGGCGTTCTTAAACGCGAATTACGCTTTCGATTTATTTTGTAGTGTTGTTAACGACTACATTTATTTTGAATAAGTCATTCTATATTTGTTTTTTATCTTAATCAACTGGGTAGGATCATTTCGAACACCTGACCAACCGACAAATCTTATCCGGACCGATCCTGAATTTCCGCATCGTTATACCGAAACCGCGTATCGTTACAAAGATAAAAACACTTTAATACGTGATTTTATTTTGTAAAGAGACATTACTTTCTGTTTCTTTTGCGAGATTTCAATTTATTAATGTTATGTTTATTTCATTTTTTGTATAATATATATTTTTATGTGTACATGTTTATTTTTGTATTTACACTACTAATGCTAAATAAATTCAATGTTATTAAAAATAAAAGTTATTTCCCTAAAATAAATATAGTGTGGGCTATAAGTCAGTTGTCACTAGCACATTGCACCAAACGCATTTTTGACAATTAAGAGCCTATCCAGACATCCTTGCATAATCGCATAAACATATGCATAAAGAAATTGATTGGTCCAATAATTCAGCAAATGCATAAGAAAGTGGATGAATCACTTTCTTTATGTATATCTTACTTATGCATGCAATTATTTAAGTTGTCTGAATAGACCCTTAATAAATTCATGAAGAGTGATGTCACAATTGAAAAATATGCAAAACAACACGGTTTCCTTGATTTTTGCTGCTAGCGTGACGTCAGATTCTGTTAGCACGAGATGCTCGATGTCGCTGTGATGTCAGTTTGCCGTCAGATTATGTTACGCAGATTATGCTCGATTTGTGTCGCCAATTTGACGTCACGTCCTCTCAGCACGGGTTATGTTCGATTTGTGCTAACAATCTGCCGTCAGATGTGTTGTGTAAGTTTTGCTCTAATTCTGTAGCCTATCTGACATTAAGTGCTGACAGCACGGCGTGTTCGCGTGGTCCCAGTCGACACAATTTGTAACTGCTATATAATTTGGGAGTAACAGTTTATATAACAAATATTTCATAATATTTACATCACAGCTACTTCTATCTATTGCTTCTTTCTATATAATAAAAATGTGCAATTATTACATAGTATTAACATGACAGGTATGTAATGCTCCAATATATATAGTCAATATTGCAACATATGATATTGTAGCAATATAAAATCAAGGTAATTATTCAAAATACCCACTCCGATTGAAATTAGGCTTATTTGACGCGTTTTCACTTACAATGAACGAATCTGGCAAATAACCCTTACAGAAATGAACTATTGGAAAGCCAATAATCACTATTGACTTACAATAGTGATTATTCATTCTCTAATAGTGATTATGTAGCATCCAATAATTGGATTATTCGCAATAATCATTTCCTAATAGTTTTTAAATGGGTGATTATTGATTTCATAATGAGATTATTTGCAATAATCTTTCTCTAATAATTCTTTTATGGAATGATTATTGATTTCATAATCAAGTTATTTGCAATAACCAATGCTCAATAGTTTTTAATTGTAGTGATTATTAATTCCAAATCAGATTGTTTGCAATAATCATTCCCCAATAATTTTCTTATAAAATGATTATCGATTCCATTAATCAGATTCTTTTCAATAATCACTAGCACACTACTTTTAATAGTTAATATATAAATGATTATTAGTCGACTATTCACAATAAACCCAATAAAAACTGGATCGTTTTATATACGTTTATTAAATGCAAGTATGGTATAAAACAGGTGTATAGCTATGTGGCAGATATGTATATAGATAAAAACGGTTTTTATACGTTAGTACAATATACGTTTATAATAATCGTTCTTATTACGTATATATAATACGGAACGTATTTTATACGTTGAAAAATGGTTTATAAAATGCCAAAAATGCATTTACGTTTATAACACGTACGTATAGAAATACTATCAAATACTATCATATACTAATTAAATAAACGTTTTTTAAATACGTTTATGATTTGTAAAAGTTGTCCCTTTAAATAACGTATCAAAAATAGTATTTAATATCCAGGTAGGGGTGCGCACGATTGGACACCGCACGATTGGACACCACCACTCATGGCGGCCTATGCCTAGAGTTTTTCCATTAGTCAAGCGCTGTGAGTGGTGATGTCCAATCGTGCTGTTTCCAAAAGGGTGTCACTCTCCAGGTATGATATACTTTTTAAATATGTTAATAAAAGTTTGAGCGTAAATTATATTTATACGTTTCTATTGTAGCAATATTTAAACAAATAATAAACGTATTTTATACACATTCGGTATAGCTAATTAAAGATTTATTGAAAACGTATATCATTTATGAAATGAAAAACATTTATAAATCATTTTGGAAATACCGAATACGGTTAAAATCCAAGACATTCAATTATTAATAATTATTTTACAATTATTATTAATTATTATGTAAAAAAACATATCATGGTGCTTTCGAAAATCGAGCGATTTGCTTTGGTTTTGAATCTCAAACATAGACTTTGTACTATGTCTATGGTCTCAAAGCTTTTTCGCGACCAGTCTTTGCGCCTTCGCGGCTTGTGCGGCTTCCGCTAGGTGGCCACGCCGCGGGGAATCTTCTCGTGAGTCGAGTGCGGCCATAGGCGTTATATGTAGGAGTCACCGCGACTGTTTTTCTAAATCGCACTTCAGTGAAACTTTTAGAAACTGATTATTGTAACCTCGAGACAAATATTCGTTCTTGATTTTTTAAATGCAATGTGTATGTGGTTCGCTGTTCCACATAATCTACATAAAATTTTATATTTTTACATGTAATTAACAATTTGTATTGTTATTAAATCTTGTACATAAATGTTTAATTCAAATTTAATCTTTTTTTTTTAATCTGTTGAAGAAAAAGGAAAAAATATTTTTTGGGAAACTATAATTTATTACGTTTAAATTATTGATTTATCAATACGTATTTTATACAATTATATAATCGTAGTGACTATTGGGCTCAAATAATTTTTCAAATAGTTCTGTGTAATAGTTTGTCCCAATAATCCGCGAAAAAACTATGACGAATAATCCAATAGTTTTGTTAATAGCTTTAGTAATAGTCATGGAGTAGGAGAATAGGAGACCGACCTCGATAGCGCGCGCAAAGCAAAAGTGTTCCTGATTTATGTACACCCAAGGACTTTAATTCTGTCCATGGAGAAATTTTCCAAATTTAGAAGTCACCACTTTCTACATACTCGCAGTTCATGATCAATGAAACGACTAGAGCTTATTGGTCGTTACGTTAATCATGTACTGTAAGTATGTAGAAAGATAGCGACTTCTCAGTTTAGAAAATTTCCCTATGGACAGATTCATAGTCGCTGGGTGTACCTAGATATAACGCCTTTGGCCGCACTCGACTCACAAGAACATATTAGAATATTTTAGAACATATTAGAACATACAAGAATATTTATATCGATGACGAGATTATGCCCTTTTCAAGATATATTAAAGTATCGAGTATTAATAATTTAAATGAAATTTTCAAAACATTAGATACTATTTAATTTATACTCTTTTTAACTGTATATATATTTATGGTATATATATATATTTATACTCCTTGTAATTGTATATATATTTTAAGGATGAAATAAGTGTGCATCTAAGGAAATTAAGGAAATTAAGAATTTTACATCGATAATTAAATTTGACAAGTGAAATGGAATTGACCGAGTCATTAAAGAAAATCAATAATCAATTTCGATTTTTGACTATTTGTTTATTTACTCTGATATCAAATATTTTAATATAAGGTCTGAGATTTATATTTCAATTTGTATCGAAGTAACTTAACTTTAAGTCTTTATAATTACTTAATGCTGTACGATAAAAGTTTATTTGATATATCTATTCAACCTTTTTTAAATGATTGTACATTTTCATTATAAGAAAATATAAACTTAGTGGTTCATTAAATATTTGTTTCTATGTTCATTTCCTTTTTATTTATCACCATCATATACATTAACAGATGCATAAATTAACATAAACTTATGTAACAACATAAACTTGAGTAACAACATAAACTTAAAAAACATAGAACACTTAGAAATTACGTTTTTTGTTTTTTATAATTTTTATTCGTTTGTTTATTAATTTCATTTCCTGCTTAATTTTTTGGTTTACAAATAAATAAATATTTCAATATTCGGGTAGAAACACTGAACTTTATGAAAATACACGAAAAGTTAAGTTAGAGTAACTATTACAAATGGCGTTCATCCGTAAGAAGTTAAGCCTGCCGCAGACGATACGTTTTTTCTTACGAGATTGCTTACGTGCTCCTATACTGGCAGTCTTACGTGCTCCCGTATTGGAAATGGGTAGCTTACGGGCTACGCTACTGGCTCGTGTACTGGATTTTCGTAATAGATCATGTCCTATTTTTCTTACGTGATTCTGTACTGGTTTATTGTGAAAGCCAATCAGGACGCAGTCTTATAGGTTATACTGGGTTATACCAGATTATACTGTCGAAGTGTTGTCAAAGTTCAAACGTGAATTCACTTCGCAAACATAACATCGTGCAGAAATGAAAAGACTTCAAAATAGTCCAAAGAAAGTTTTTTATGTTTAATAGAGGCCTACTAATAAGAACCATGTTTATATGCGATAAACACACCAAATTACCATAATAAACACAGTAAAAGTGAGGCATTAAAGAATGTATTGACTGTCGACTCCATAAACGTCGGCGATATTTATTTCGTTGTCGCAATTTTTCAATAATTAAAAATAATGCAATTTTACGACAATGTATAACTGTTGCAATAATTTCATTCATCTCATCTATCTCATCCATATTTAAGCGTGCCGCTTCTATGAAACAAATTTCAGTTGCTTAGCCCGTACGAAAACTCGCACCGTGTGAAGCCACGGCCAGTAGCACTGCCAGTACCATTGCCCGTACGGTAGCAAGTAAGAAAATCCAATTAGAAATCCAGTAAGAAAAAACGTATCGTCTGCGGCAGGCTTTATTCTTTTCAGCGACCATCCTCCTAATAGGGAACACGAAACGAAAACGTAATTGGAGTGCTGAGTTTAGCCCCCTATTCTCCTACTCCATGGTAATAATCCATTTTCGTAAGGGAAAAGTATCGCTTTGTCCCGCGAACCGAGATATCAAGCGTTAAAGTTGGCGATTGTAAAAGTTAGAAAACTAGTTATCTCGGTATAATGTAACGAACTGAGCATGCGCTGTGATAGAAATGTGCACGAAATTTGAAATGTTTCTTCATTAATAATCACTGCTACATCTACTACACTTGAATGTGTTTGCCAGAACACTGTTTGATTAAAAAACTATTAGTTTTTGTGCAATGTACATTTTTTTATTAAGACATTAAAACAATTTATTTTATAAAATTTGTAACGATGTACACCCATGGAATTTGATTCTGTCTATGGGAAAATTTTCTAAATTGAGAAGTCACCACTTTCTACATACTCGCAGTTTATAATTAATGTAACGACTAGATTTTATTGGTCGTTAATCATAAACTGTAAGTATGTAGAAAGATAGCGACTTCTTAGTTTGGAAAATTTCCTCATGGACAGAATCAAATTCCATGGGTGTACCCCCGAAAATGCATCGTTCCCGGCCAATATCAGCCGGGGCAAAAGCCTCCGGGCTATAGCGGCCGGTGGCATCTCGGGCGCCCATTTTTAAAACGACATTATACTCTCAGCCTGGCGATAAAAACCGTCACCGGTAAACACCTTGTTTCAAGATTTCTATTTGTAAGTGGGATGTGTCTATTAATTTAATTAATTAATTTTATAAAATAAATTGTTTTAATGCCTTAATAAAAAATCTGCATTGCACAAAAACTAATAATTTTTTTAATCCAACACAGTGTTTACATTTTATTAAACATTTTTATAATATATTTTATAATTAACGGGGGGGGGGGGAGATAAAATATACATTGCACAATCAAGTGTAGTAAATGTGGCAGTGATGTAATTATTAATAAAGAAACATTTCAAATTTTGTGCACATCTCTATTACAACGCATGTTTAGTTCGTTACAATATGCCGAGATGACAGATATCTTAACCTGTACAATTGCCAACTTTACTTAACGCTTAATATCTCGGTTTGCGGGGCAAAGCGATACTTTTTTCTGCCAGATTTGTTTATTTTAAGTGAAAACGCGTTGAATAAGCCTAATTTCGTCACAATCAGAAGTGCAGTGGCTATTCTTTATAACAATGACCAAAATCAATATAATTAATTAGTTACATGATAATATTATTATTATATAGAATTTAATTATTGGAATTATATATTATAGTTTTATATTTTAATGACAGGTTTTCTAACCTATACAATCGCCAACTTTAAGGATGATATCTCGGTTTGCGAGGCAGAGCAACACGTTTTTCTGCCAGATTCATTCATTTTGAGCGAAAACGCGTCGAATTTCGTCAAAATCGGAAGTGGGGTATTCTGAATAATTACCGTTGATTTTTCTACATTAAATGTTGTTGTAACGTTAAAGCAACATTGAACAAATTATTATTGATATACGAAATAGGTCTGTGAACAAAAAAATCTTGATCTATTATACATCTTGTTGATTAGACAATATTTTTTAAATACTTTTTTAGTGTTTAAAACAATTTTTTTTTATTTTTAATTTAATTATTGTGTCATATTGACTTGTTTCTAATTGTATTTTTATTTATACGAATGACAAAAAAATTATTCCAAATACTATTTTGCATTTG